>NC_061122.1:115901851-116131851 GCF_002878395.1 Capsicum annuum | reverse complement strand
AACACTACACATACCTTAGATTAAGAATTCATGGATTGTACGGTTGAATTTTCTTGAAGCTTGAAACCCCAATGGAAACCCTAGACTTGTTCTTGACTGTTCTTGAGTGAATTTTGATAAAATTAATGTAAAAGGATGCTTTGGGGCTTCAATCCCGTGTTTAAAGAGTATATATAGGGTTTTGGAAAGTTACCATATTTTCGTTGAGGAGTTTAAAACAAAAACTGAAAACTACGCAAAATTTATCCCGATTTAGGGCCCCAGTGCGACGCGAAGCTTGGTAAAATACCAATTATTACGACCTGGAAACTTGGAGAGAAGTGGGGCTATCATGGAGGCTTTTGGAAATTTATGAGTGCCATTTTGTCTTTCGGCGCGATGCTCCATGTACTGAAATGGCATTCGTCTTACAACAAATACATAAAATAGCCATAACTTCTTCACTGGGTGTCCGTTTTAGGCAAATTTGGTATCGACAGAAAGTTTATTAAACTAACTATCCGTTGGTAGGTCATGGGATCAAAAATACATAGTATAATGATGGATATGCTCGTTTGAAATTTATGATACCAATATCTTTTTCAAGAATTCAATCGGTAAGGAATGTTTTGTTCGCACAATAGCTAGGACATATTTGAGACCTTAATTCACATCAACCTTGATCATGAAACTACCAAGGAACGATGATGTACTATTCATGATCTTGAAACATGGAGCTAATATTGAGTTGGATTTTTTGGGGTATTACAATATCTCTCCCTTTAGAACATTCGTCCTCGAATGAGACTTAACTGAGAGGGAAGAATGAAACAAGGTGAACATGAACTAAACATGAAGGACTGAAACATGATCTCATAACTGACATGCTAAACATACTGAACTCATGCATATCTGACTCATGGATAACTGGTACATGGATGCGTAACTGAGCAATTTTATAAACTGAGCTTCTCAAGATGAGAATGCATATCTGATGCATGACCTTATAATTGAAATTATACATGAATGCATGACTGAGTATGCAGCGATAATAGATACCAAGTTTAAATTGGGGACATGAACATGAAACTGAATAATCTTAAGGAGGACTATTACCTTAAGCTTGATCTGAATTTGCTGGGAAGAGGTGAGGATACTTAGTACGTATATCTATTTTTGTTTCCTAAGTAGCTCCCTCTGATTTGGGCTGAGCAAAATTGAAAATGCCTGATTTTGCTCTCTTGTTCTGCCTCTTTCTAGTCCTAACCTTCTGCCCCTCCATCTGCAGAGCATGGGTCATAATTCTAGCTAAGGTCATATCACTATTCGGCATCACAGATCTACACTTATTCACCATACTATCATTCACCCCTGACACAAACTTGCTCATCTTAGCCCTATTATCTGCAACCACATGAGGGGCATACCTGGATAGCTGAGTAAATCTAAGAGAATACTCCCTAACCATCATATTTCCCTGCCTAAGGTTGATAAACTCAAGAACATTGGATTTCCTTAGCTCTTGGGGAAAGAATCTGTCTAAGAAAGTTGTGACAAATTCGTCCCACCCAATGGGACCTGCGCCATCTACCCTCTTGGACTTCTACTATTTTTACCAAGTGTGAACCACATCTTACAACTGATATGCGGCTAACTCAACACTCAGAACAAAAGTAACACCCATGATGTCAATGACCTTATGAACTTGGTCAATGAACTCCTGAGGGTCTTCATC
This sequence comes from Capsicum annuum, assembly GCF_002878395.1. Classification (NCBI taxonomy): domain Eukaryota; kingdom Viridiplantae; phylum Streptophyta; class Magnoliopsida; order Solanales; family Solanaceae; genus Capsicum; species Capsicum annuum. Next base: position 116,130,137 of record NC_061122.1, on the reverse strand, counting down.
AGACTTAGACCCATAGAAAGATGGAGGGTCCATTCGGGTGAAGTCCGAAATCCTAGCTGCTGTAGAATTTTCCACTAGATTGGCCGGAATAGTTGGTGGCCTTTCATTTTGGGCAGCCATAGACTAAGCAAGTGTGGTGAATGCAACTCTAAACTCCACATGAGAAACATGTTCGCCCAAAGGATCTTCGAGCTAAGGAGCTGGCTGGTTTCTTTTCTTTGGGGCCATATTTTGAAACAAGAGAAGAATGGATTGGACTAGGAGTTTAACTTGAGATTATGCTCACTAGCACGACATGAATACTTAAAGAAGGGAAACTATTCCTAAAACATCTTATAGCCTCCTGTACATAAATGTGGCGCGCAACATACCCTTGCACAACACTACTAGATGCGGCTTTTAGAATTCCTAGGACTTTATTGAACCTTAGGCTCTGATACCAAGTTTGTAACACCCCAATTTTTTGAATTGGAATGCTACACGGTTCTCATGACCCTGAGGGACCACAAGCTAACCCATGACTGATATCAATACCTATTCACTGCATAATATATATATAATACGCAGAAAACCTAAATATGTAGGCCACAAGGTTCAACTAAAGAGATATAGTAACATCCATGGGGTAATGAATATCTAAAACAACTGAATATAAAACTGAATACTGAATCTGATAGCTAAATTTGGCTAAATCTAAAAGCCTCTAAGTACTGTCTGAATAAGGAGTTGTGAAAATGTCTCCAACTAACTCCGAAAACTGAACTGAAGTAATAAATAAATAAATCAAATCATATTATCCTCAAATAGATGAGGACTCACTGTAACACCGCGATTGGAAAGCTACTGCTGGTCTGGAACTCATGGATCTGGACCTATGGTGTAACATAAAAAGAAAGAACCATAGCGCAAATACGTCAGTACAACTAGAGTACTGAGTATACGAGTAAGGTAGGATAATGCAAAGGGTTTACATGCATAAAAAATGTTAACTGACTGACTGATATGAACATAAGAGTACAAACATACATAAATATTAACTGAGATCATGAGTACGTGGCAGCTAAATCTGTACGCTAATACATGACTAGAACTGTAGTTCTGATAATATGAGCGACTGAGTCTGAAAATCCTGAATCTGGTATAACTCTCTGAGTTTCGTGCTATAACTGAATTTGACTATATCTAATAGTCCTGGTGTACTGATATCTGAAGAACAGTCTGAGTTCTTTTACTGAGATTGATACTGAAACTGTGGGAGGTAGTTATTTAACCAACATGCCCCATGTATACAATTATGGCTAAGCTGGGGTCCAATCACTTCCCTGACTGGAGGGGTGTCAATACCGCACCACTGGTAAGGAAAGTTGTGAGTGACCCTTATCTGGCAGGTACTCAAAGTGAGAATGGTGGGACCCTAAACTGATAGGTTAAGCCACCTCATCAACCCTAATCGGACAGGTTAAGATATCTCAACCTACACTGGCTACGTAGTTCTAGAACACAAGGATAACTGCTAAGAATCATACCCTAAACTGGCAGGTGAGTTCCCATCCTTGGGTTCACTCGGTGCTAACTTCTACTCCCATCGGAAGGGACTGAACATGATTCAACAGGCTGTAAATGGACTGAATAACTAATATCCATTGACTGACGGAGTAGTACTATTATCTGAGAGTTAACTGAGATCATGAGATTTCTGATGTTTCCTGAGTCACATGACTGACTGAGTTCTATAAAGTATAGCTTGACTGAGATTTATCATGGCATACGACATGGCTCTAGGAACACAACTATAATTTTTAGGTACGAATACCCACAGGACTCGATAGAAGGAAACTGGCACACATGACATCACTTGATCACAATATTAGAGTCCATAATTCATAATATTATAAGTAGGGGATAGTATACTTCATGTATTTATTCATATCTCAACATGGTAGGGAGAGCATGGATACATTTCATGTATATAATTCATAATTCCATTATCACACATTCTTCATGCCATAACAATAACAACATATAAATCGCATGGAAATTCATATGGAAGTGTATAGCTAATATGGGCTTTATACCAGTACATTTAAAGTACTGACGTATTTGCGCTATTTTGTCTTATATATAGGTTCAGAGACACGAGCTCCAAAGCATCAATAGATTCTAGTCTCTACTATCAAAGTTAGCAGTGAGTTCTTATCTGTCAAGGACATGATTATTATTTTATTATCTCAGTAATTAGTTTATTAGTTGTAGTTAGTTGGGGACATGTCCCATCAACTTCTTATTTAAACAGTCATGTTTTGAGGCTTTTTGGACTACAGTATGTTCAGATAGCTTATTTCAGTGGTTTTGGGTATTTCATACCCCTCCCAAATATTACATTTTATCAATTACTATGTCTCAGTTTTGAACCTTATGGCCTTTCAGTTTATGCTTTCCGTATTATAAAGTATTTCATGCAGTACACAGGTACATATATCAGTCATGGGTTACCTTGTGGTCCTTAGAGGTCATGAGCATCGTGTAGCATTTCAGGTGCCAGATCCGGGGCATTACAAACTTGGTTTTAGAGCCTAAGGTTAAATAGAGTCCTAGGAAGTCTGAAAGCCACATCTAGTAGAGTCTTATGCATGAGTGTGTTGCATGCCACATTTATGTACAAGAGACTGTAAGATATTTTAGGAATAGATTCCTATCTTTTAGTATTCATGTTGTGCCAGTGAGCATAATCTTAAGTCAATCTCTTAGTCTAATCTATTTCTCCCTTTCTTCTACAGAACATGCCTCCTAAAAGAAAAAATATGAATCAGTCAGCCCCTCAGCCCAAAGAACCTTTAGGCAAACATGTTTCTCATACGGAGTATAGAGTCGTATCAACTACTCTTTCTCATTCAGTTTCCGCTCAGAATGAATGACCAGCTATTATTCTGGCCAACCCATTGGCCAATTCAATTGCAACCAGGATTCGGGATTTTATCTGAATGAATCCTCTATCCTTTCTCAGGTCAAAGTCAGATAAGGACCCTCAGGAAATCCTAGATCAGGTTCAGAAGGTTATAGACATCATGGGGGTTACTCCTTGTTATAGTTTTCAGCTAGCTACATACCTCATGCAGGATGTTTCTCATACTTAGTTTAAACAGTGAAAGTTAGAAAAGCTAGATGATGCAGGGCCTGTTGAGTGAGAGGAGTTTGCTTTTGCTTTCCTTAATAGATTCTTTCCCCTAGAGTGGAGAGAAGCTAAGGAATTAATATTTATCAACCTCAGGTAGGGCAACATGACGATGAAAGAGTATTCTCTTAAGCTTAGTCAATTAGCCAGAGATGCCCCTTATGTGGTTGCAGACAACAGGGCCAAGATGAGTAAGTTTGTATCTGGGGTAAACGATAGTGTGGTCAATGAGTATAGGTCTTCAATGTTGAATAGTGACATGAATTTAGCCAGGCTAATGAATCATGCTCAGCAGATAGAAGATCAAAAGATTAAGATGATGGAAAAGCAGAATAAGAGAGCAAAGACAGGTAGTTTAAACTTTGCTCAGTCCAAATCAGAAGGAGGAAACCATTATCAGTTTCATCCCAAGTAATTATTTCCAGCTCCTTCTTCATCCAGTTCTCTAATTCCTAAGTTCAGAGAGGGTAAAAAAGATAGAGTGCCAGACTCAAAGTCTTATGGAAGTGTTAGCAATGCCCGAACAAATCCCCTTTGCCAACCTTATGGTAAGAACCAAAATGGTGTGTGCAGAGCTAGCAGGGATGTCTAGTTTGGTTATGGCAAATTAGGCCACAGAGTCAGAGACTGCCCCCAGTTAGGTTATCAGCGCCATCTTTACTTTTCAGCTTAGTCTGATCACCTAAATCAGTAGGGTGCCACCTCCAGTGCTATAAGTGGGTAACACCTAAATAGACTTTATGCTCTCTAGTCCTACCAAGATTAGGAAAATTCTCCTGATATGGTTGCTAGAACATTACATATCTTTCATGTGCATATTTATGCTTTGCTAGATCTAGGTGTTTCCTTGTCTTTTGTTACTCTTTATATAGGATACTCCAATTTCAGTTACTAAATAAACCCGTCCTTGAGTGGAAGGGTAGTGTATCCACTTTCAGAGGTCAGCTTATTTTCTACCTTTGACCAAGGAAAATGATTACTATAGGATATGTCTATCATCTTGTTCATGTTAAGGATTCCAGTTCTAAAACTCCCAGTATTGAGTCTGTTCTAGTTGTGAGTGAATATTCAGATGTCTTTCACAAAGATCTTCCAGGAGTTCCTCTTAAAAGGGAAATAGACTTTGATATTGATCTTCTTCTAGATACTCATCCTATCTCTATTCTGCTACACAGAATGGCACCAGCAGAACTTAGAGAATTGAAATAACAGTTAAAGGATCTCCTAAATAAGGGATTTATCAGGCCCAGTGTTTCCCTATGGGGTGCACCAGTATTATTTATATGCAAAAAAGATGGTTCTCTCAGAATGTGCATATATACCGTCAACTTAATAAGGTCACGATCAAGAAAAAGTATCTTTTTCCTAGAATCAATGACTTATTTGACCAACTTCAGGGTGCTAGTTATTTCTCTAAGATAGACCTCAGATCCGACTATCATCAGGTCAGAGTCAGAGAATGTGACATTCCAAAAATAGTTTTCCATACTTAGTATGATCACTTCAAATTCATAGTTATGTCATTTAGTCTTACCAATGCCCCGGCAACTTTCACGGATTTGGTGAATCACATGTTCAAATAGTACTTGGACATGTTCATCACAGTCTTTATAGATGATATTATGGTCTATTCCTGCAGTGCGCGAGATCATATAGACCATCTCAGAACAGTACTTCAGACTCTCAGAGATCATAAGCTATTCACCAAATTTAGTTAGTATGAATTTTGGCAACGGTCAGTAGCATTCCTTGGTTATATCATTTCGGGTGATGGCATTAGAGTAGATCCTTAAAAGACCAAAGCGGTAAGAAACTGGACCAAACCTTCTCTCCATCAGATATTAGGAGTTTCTTCAGTTTGGATGACTATTATAGATGGTTTGTTAAGGGAATTTCTTCTATTGGATCCCCTATGTCTAGATTGACTCCGAAGAAAATCAAGTTTTAGTGGTCAGATCCTTGCGAGAAGAGTTTTCAAGAGTTGAAGACTCGACTCACCTCAGCTCCAGTGTTAGCTCTTCCAGATGGTTCAGATGGGTTCTTAGTGTATTGTGATGCATCCAGAGTGGGATTAGGTTGTTTCCTTATACAGCATGGTAAGGTCATAGCCTACGCCTCCAGATAGCTTAAACCTCATGAGAAGAATTATCCTAATCATAATCTTAAGTTAGGAGCCGTAGTCTTTGCCTTGAAGATTTGGAGGCATTATCTCTATGGAGTTCATGTAGATGTCTTCATAGATCATAAGATTTTTCAGTATGTCTTTTCTCAGAAAGATCTCAATCTTTGTTAGAGAAGGTGGTTAGAGCTCTTGAAAGATTATGACTTAAGTATCCTCTATCATCCGAGCAAAGCCAATATAGTGTCCAACACTCTCAGTAGACTATCTATGGGTAGTATTTTTCATATGGATGATAGTAAGAAGAAGTTAGCACACGAATTACATCCGCTTGCCAGACTAGGCGTTCACTTAGTTGATATAGATGAGGGTGATATATGGGTTCAGAGTAGTTTAGAAGAAACCAACATAGGGATCCATACCTTGTCAAGTTAAAAGAGTCAGTTTAAGATCAGAAAGTAGAGGTTTTATCCTAAGGGGGAGATGGTTTTTTGTGTTGTCTAGGTCATCTCAGTGTTCCAGGTGTAGATGACTTAAGGAAGAAAATTCTTGCAGAAGCGCATGGTGTGCACTACTCTATTCATCCAGGGGCCACAAAGATATACCGCGACTTGCGCGAAGTCTATTGGTGGAGTGGGATGAAGAGAGATATTGTAGAGTTTCTGGCTAAGTGCTCTACATGTTAGAAGTTTAGGATAGAGCATCAGAATCTTTGTGGTCCTATGCAAGAATTCATTATTCCTACTTGGAAGTGGGAAGAAGTGAACATGGAATTCATGATGGGTTTGCCTCATACTCATCATCAGCATGATTTAATTTGGTTCATTGTAGATAGAATGACCAAATCAGCCCATTTTCATCTAGTTCATACCTTTTATTTATTTGAAACTTACCCCAGACTCTACATTAAGGAGTTGGTAAGATTACACAGCGTTCCGCAATCTATTGTGTCAGTCAGAGGTACTTAGTTCATCTCTCACTTCTGGAAAGCATTCCAAAAGGGTCTTGGTACCCAAGTTCATCTCAGTGTAGCCTTTCATCCTCAGAGATATGAAAAATAAGAAAGGAGATGTAGATCTTCGATCGGTTGGTTTGAAGTTGGTGAGGCCTCAATCATAGGGACTGACTTAATATTCGATGCCTTAGAAAAAGTCCAGTTGATTAGAGAAAGACTCTGGGCTGCTCAGAGCCGACAGAAATCTTATGCAGATGTTCGTAGAAAAGATCTTGAGTTTGAGATTGGTGACTATGTCTATCTAAGGATCTCTCCCATGAAGGGAGTGAAGTGGTTTGGCAAGAAAGGGAAACTCAGTCCCCGATATGTCGGTCCCTTCTCAGTCGATTCGGCAAGGTAGCTTATGAGCTCGGATTGCCTTCAGATCTAGCCTCCGTTTATCCAATCTTCCATGTCTCTTTTCTAAAGAAGTGTATAGTTGACCCAGCAGTTGTAGTACCAATTTAGAGCATTGATGTTCAGAATATTCTCTCTTATGAGGAGATTCCAATTGAAATCCTAGACTATCAGACTCGTAGACTGAGTAACAAATAAGTCCCTCAAGTTAAAGTTCTTTGGCGAAATCAGTATGTCGAGGGAGATACTTCGGAAGCAGAAGTAGACATGCATACCAAGTATCCTCACCTCTTCTCCGCCAACTCAGATCAAGTTCACGGTAACAGTCTTCCTTAAGCTTACTCAGTTTCATGTTCAGTGTTTATCACAAACTTGGTATCAAGAACTATTACATATTCAGTCATGCATTCATTTATCAGTCTAATTTTATAATTATGCATCAAAAATGCATTCTCATTGTGAGAAACTTAGTTTCTCAGAACACTCAATCATGCATTCATGAATCAGTTATGCATGCATCAGGTATGCGTGTCCAGTATGATATATACAGTTATCAGTCATGTCAGTCATGAGATCATTTTTTGATTATTTATGTTCAATATGTATGTCCGTTTATGTTCTTCCCCTCACTTTCAGTTTCATTCGAAGATGAATGTTATCAAGGGGGAGATATTGTAACATCCCGTTCCTTTTCCTAGCTTCAAATCATCTAAAAAATGTTAGGAGCTTTCTTTAAAAGATGAATCCATTTTTCTACACATGGTATTTCTAAAATTAATACTTTTTGTCATGTGGGAAATTCAATAATCTTTCCATCGATATAAAATTAGCCTAAATCGATAACCAATTAAGAAGTTATGACAATTTTAAGTTCCTGTCGTAAAATAGCGCCATATTGGTCAATGGCGTGCCGCGCCACAAGGTAAAATGGCTATCATCCTTTTCCAGTGTCTCAACGTAATTTCCTCTGTGTCACACCAAAGTTCCAGGTTGTAAAATAAGGGGTAACGCGATGGCTCTGCGTTGCGCCATCCCTCAGTTTCCCAATTGTCAAATTCCAGTGACACAGCGCGATAGCGCTATGTCGCACCAGGGGTCCAATTTGGGAAATTTTTACTGAAATTACAAGGCACGTCCAGGGTTAAAAAGATCAATTTCCCACCCCTATATAAGCCCATTAACACATGATTCAGCCACTTTTCACCCAAAATTCACTCTTTTCTCTCAAAAACCTCTCAAGAACAACCTAGGGCTTTTCATAGAAGATTCAGAATCAAGAATTTCCTTCGTCAAACTTTGTGTATTTACGAACCAAGGTATGAACAGTGTTCATTCATGGACTCCTTTCATCCATGAAGCCCAATATTCCCTTTTCTAAATTCAAGTTTATGATTTTCTTATGAATTTCACGAATGGGCTGCTCTTGTTCATGTGGATAATGAGAAATTGAATTCTAATCCATGTTGGGTGATAAATTCTATCTGGGTTAAATTATTATAAATATAGATTCATGCAAACTAATGACTAAATCCTTGAATGATGAAATTAGAATTGAACCATGATGTTTAATTATTGTACAATGATGTTTACATGTACCATGCCTACAATATATTTGATCAAATGCCTAGATAAAGGAAAGGTGCCTAACTACCATGATACCATGAAATCCCAATGTATGTACAAGTTATTCCTAACATATTTTTTGATGAAATGCTTCTATAAATGTATTATGGATTATGATGTTAGTTATATGTACAAGTAAGTTATGCTTGATCAGTTTCCTTCCATCGAGTCCTAGGGATACTCGTGCCCGAAACATTAGTCGTGTGCCTAGAGACATGTCATGTTTTCACGATACTCTCAGTCAACCTACGAATCCTTAAACTTCAGAAAGTTTTATGACTCAGGAAATCTCAATGATCTCATAAACTCAGTCAATTGTCAAATATCAATAGTATTCCGTCAGTCAATGGAATTCAGTAACATAGCCTACATTTAGTTCTGTAAATCTTGTTCAGAGTCTATTCTGATGGGAGGAGGAATTAGCACTGAGTGAACCCAAGGATGGGAACACATACTATCAGATGAGAGTGTGATTCTTAGAAGTCATCCATATGTTCTGGAACTATGTAGCCAACATAGGTTGAGAAATCAACTGTGTTCGATGAGGGTTGATGAGGTGGATAAGATTTGTCATATAAGGGCCCCTCCATTCTCTTTTGGGGACACTATCGATGAGGGTCACCCACAGATTATCCTTACTAGTAGTGCGGTATTAATACCCTTCCAATTAGGGTTACAGATTGGATCCCAACTCAACTATAATGGCATATTATAGGCATGTCAGAATAGATAACTACTTCCCATAGTTTTATGCTATAGAATCAGGACAGTCAGATACAGTTAATCTATCTCAGTAATAGAACTCAGATAGTTCTTCAGATTTCAGGACTGTCAAATATAGTCAACTGAGATAAAGAATGGGACTCAGCTAGTTCCATTAAATTCAAGACTGTCATATACATTCACTCATTTTATCAGTTATATCAGTTATCAGTATGTTATGTTATCAGTATTAAGATTCAGTAATTATGTTATCACGGTATCAGTGTTAGTTATTATGTCTCATACATGTATTCTCATGCTTATGATAGTTAGTCTGCTATTATTATTGTTCATGTATATGAACCCCATGCATTCAGCCTACTTCACTTGCATACCAGTATATTTAAAGTAATGATGCATTTGTGCTATGGTGTCTTATACCATAGGTTCAAAGACACAAGCTCCAGAGCATCAGTAAATTCTAGCCTCCACTATTAGAGTTAGCAGTGAGTCCTTATATTTCGAGGACATGATCATTATGTGCTATGACTTGTGGGTACTAGTCGAATTATGGAATAAGGATGGTATGATCTTGGTTGTATGCTAACTAGTTTTGGTTGGTGGGTTGGACTAGTTTCTATAATGGGTACGACTTGGTTGGTATGAGTCATAACGTTGGAAATGGGTCATATGGTTTGGGTTTTTCCTTTACTTAATCTAAGATTTAGTAACTTAACTTACATCTAAGTACGAGTGGCTCACCATGAACCATACATTAGGGTATGAGTCATACAATTGACTCGTATAGTAGACAATGTTCAAACTTTTTTTGATTCTATTTTTTCAGGGATACGATTTAAGAGTACTGATCATATGGTTGGGCACAGCTTGGTTAGGATAAGTCATATGTTGGATAGTATTGGACCAAGAGGGAGGCCTAGGGTACGATTGATGGGTACCACTCGTATTGAAGGGTACGACTGGTATAGGGTCATCGTACCATTTCGCGAGACATTTAAGTTGTCTAAGTTAGGGGTAATATGGACATTTCCCCACCAAACCTCTTAAAACCTGATGACTTATATAACTTTTGGGATATTATTTACCCTATTATTCTACCTTTAAACACTTAGACTCTCTAATTCTCTCTAAGGATCTTAGGTAAAAGAAGGCTAGGGTTTCATCGAAAGGATCAATTAGGGGCTTGTTCGGGTGATTTCTTGCCATCGTTTTTTTAATCTAAGGGATGTGCTACTTCATCATTGTTAGTTCCAACAAAATGCATATTTTATATGATTTTTCATTGCATGAGTATTGTTTGGTTTTGGAGTTTTCAAATATAAGTTAGGGTTTTTGTATTAAATGCTTGGTTATGGTTTTCCCATGTTGTAATTATGTATTTACAAGATTTAATGGTGGTTTGGATCCTTGGCTTCATGGGAATTGTTAATTGTTAATTGGAATTGGTTTTGGAAGTACTATGACCCCAATATTTTTCATAAAATTCCTATGAGAATGCTTTTACTATAATATTGTACTTTTAATAGAACTATTGCACGGTATGGTTTGGTAATGTATCCCTAAATGGTTTAAATGGTTTGGAATGGCTAAATATTAAGGTTAGGTGGTCATGTTTTTGGTTAATTAAAATTCCTTGTGGGGTACAAGGGAATCCCTCAAGTAAAAATGTTAATGAATAACTTGTGGGGTACATGGGATTCCCCCAAGCAAACTTAATAATGGAACACATGCGAGGTACACGGGGTACACAAAATTTATAATTTTTCCACCCTTTTATGTAATTGTTAGACTCGTATTGATGAGTAGATTTCTTTTTTGATTGTGTGTTGGCATTTTGGAGATTGTGAAGTAAAGATAGACGTGTGGTGAGTGATGTGAGATTTTCTTGTTTGGCTTTGAGGTAGGCTTATGTCTACTCTTCTTCATAAGATAATTCATGATATATATTTCATGTGAATATGAATGTTAAGCTTGATTATGAGTAGAATAACATAGTCTTGTATATTGAATTTGGGGATTAGATGAGGGTTTTGGACCCGTAAGGTGAAATACTTAGTACCTTGTAGAATCTTTTTTTGCCTCTCCCTAGATTGGACTAATTTGTAGCATAGATATGATATAACACTAGCTTTAGGAGGTGGTTTAAGTATTGGAAGTATGGTTAGGATGATTAACCTTAGTTGGGCTAGTCTAGTGATCTTGAAACCATAATTTGGGTAGAATTTACCTAAATACCCTTATTTCTAGATGAAATTCCTATCTTAGGATTGGTTATGGCTTACTTGACATCTACAAGGTAAACTAGATACATTAGTCTAGTTTGGGGGACTAAATTACCTAATTATGAAAACTGAGGATTAGATGTGGATTCTTCCGATCCACCTTAGGCTAAGACTTGTGTTAGCCCTTGTGGACTTAGTTGCAGATGTTTGCCCTAATCGAGACCCTTGAGCCTTAAGAATAAGTTTAGTTTCGTGTCTTGGTAAATTGTGATAACTTTCCCCAAATTATGATTAATGGTCTATAAAGATGATAATCCTCTTAAAAATGATATTGGACCTTTAGAGATGTTATTTTATCTTAGGTATGATAATTGGTTTATAAAACTGATATTTCTCATAGCCATGATATATGACCTATAGACATGAGATGCCTTACAGAAGTGATGTTCCTCATCGTTATGAGTTATGCCTTATTGATGCTTTATGCCTCCTAAAAGTGATATGCCTTCTATATATGAGATGAATAAAGATATACTTCATAGCTTATAGAAATATTATGCCTTGTGATTACTTTATGGCCTATTGTTATGAGATTATTTATATATACATGATTATTGATATGACATCTGGATATGTATGTGGGCCTAAGGCCGTGATTATAATGTTATATTTTTTATGGATACATTATTGGGCCAAGGGCCATGTTATGATATGAGTTGAATGTCCAGAAAGTATTTATCTATATAAAAAAAGAGATTGTAGTTTATGAATATCTATCTATCTATCTATCTATATATATAGATATAGATATTTATATAGATATACACATCTCTCCAGTATTGGATTGAGAAATATGTGGTATGATGTTTATGACTCCAATGTTTGAATATTAGTTATGGAATGCATAGATTTGGCACATTAATGATCATGGCGTCAATGGTTGATACAGTTTCGATTAGATTATAATGTTATTATGGTTGTCACTAACTAAGAATTAAAGCTCACTTTGTACCTTAATAATGAATTTCTTCATAATAATAAATGTCAATCTTTAATGAATAACTTTTAGGTAAAAGAGTTTAATAATGATATTTTAAAGATTTCACCGAGATAAGTTTTAATCTATGATTTGATACTACTAATTACTTTGATCGTGAAAGATTCCCACCCTTTCTATACTTTATAACAATTTAGTCCCGAAGATCACTCTGGGCAATGGATTTATGAGCTTACATTCGTTTAGCCCCGACTTGAGTCCGTTCACCTTTCATATATATACTTATTAATGACATGCTATTGATGATGAATGATGAATTATGGAAATATACTCTACCTTGCTTCTCTTTTAAAGATCCTTTACTTTATCTCTCGTGTTGCTTGTTCTTTACTTTAGCCCTCGTGGGGCTTGTTCTTTACTTTAGCCCTCATAGGGCTTGCACTTTACTTGATCCCACATGGGGATTGCTCTTTGATCATTGACATTGATTTTCATATTATAATTATATGATGATACCTAACAAGGCAGGAGGATACTATAAAGATGTGATAATACTCGACAAGGTTGGAGGATGTGATAATGATGTGATGATGCCTAACAAAGCCGGAGGATTTTATGATAATGATATTCATATCCGACAAGGTTGGAGAATAATTATGATGATGATGGTTATGACATTGGTACTATGGTTACGCGCATTATTATTGATATTGTTATTATTACTTGTATGATCACTTTATGTCTAGCTTATGAAAGATTGGTCATTGATTTGGTTCCAAGATTTGAGGTATGACTCTATACTATTTTATCTTATGATTTTATTATTATGCATGATAAATTCCTGATGAGACTAATGGATAAGAAACCCTGATCATGTTAGTACTAAATAACGATTAGATTATATGCAACCTTAAAATAAAGATATAATGATCTAGGCCATGCTTCAACAAATCCTTATATCTCTCTCTATATATGTGTATCTAGCTATTTGTAGCTATTGTATTACCGTACATTCCGTCATTCATTTTTTATATTGTATATTTATTCCTTTTCCTTGTATATTGATATATATATGTGTGTGTGTATATAGACACATAATCTTTCTTTGTCCTTTTTTTGTATATTGTCCAGGGATATACGGTATAATGTTGAGAATTTTATGTATAGTTGGAATAGAATAGTTCATCCTTGATACTTTTTTAGACTTATTATGTTAGTCTATTGGACATGAATAGGGAAGGATATACTTATTATCTCATTGGCTATTTTGTGGTTGCTAAACATTGGTTGTTATTTCCATTCTGTTTATATATTATATATATCTGCTTTATCTTTGGAGCTAGATTGGTAGTTGCATATTGAGTACCAATCATTTAGTACTCATACTACACTTATACAACCTATAGATCATAGTACAGGCAATCACCATTAATCCATGCATTGTGTGGAGTAGCAATAGTTCAAAGACTTAGAGTGAGCTCCTGACGTTTGGTGTATTAATTATCTATATCTTCTGTATTAGAGTAGTCTTTATGTTATATTTGGAGATATTTTATATATCAGTATATTCATTACTTTATTATGTACTCCTGTATTGTTAACAACTCTTGTAATGATACCAGTAGGTCTTGGGATTATATTGTGTAATTGATCTCTTATTTCAGTAATTGCTTCTGTTATTTCATCCATTCAACATTCCTTTCTGTATATATTTGAGTAGTCCATTATGAGCCATTTTGTACTACAGGTTTGGCTTGCCTACTAGTGGGATATAGCAGGCGCCATCATGACATGAGAAATTGGGTTGTGACAAATTTGTATTAGAGCCTAGGTTTCATTAGCGTATTAGTATATGAGCTAGGTATTTAAGAGTGTCATTTGGATCGGTTCAAAGATGGGCCTGGCATATTTCTTTGCTCTATTTTTCTAAGTGGCCTTGATGCATGGATTTATTTATGGACTAGCATTGCCACTCCATTTGGTGTTAGCGCATATTATAGCAGTTAGATCTTTCTTCTATAAAGTTATGGATTTTATGAAGGTAATAGAGTGAGCATGTATTGAGACTTTTAGAGGTAGGGGGAAGAAGCCATGGAATCAGTAAAGTGCTATTGGTATTTCATTCGAGAGCTTATTTAAGTTGTGGCGAGATGAGGCATCTATTTAGAGAGTGCCCCAGATATGAGTTAATGATTAGAAAGAGTTAATATGTATCTCCGCCAACCTAGAGTTTCTAAGACTGGCTATGACTATAGTAAGGATGATTATTTGTAATACTAAGTTCTCTTAGCATCAGTTGACCAACCATTAAAGTTCAGTTTGTGTTCTCTCATTGGGCTTTAGCAGGTTGTTACGACTTTAGAGAGATTGACTATTGGTCTAAAGAGTCTCCACGATGTGGGATTACTAGTTTTTTTAATCTTATTATAAGTAGCTCCATAGTGAATTGGCATCTTTAATTAGCGATAATGTGCTTAGCGCCTCAGATAATGATTTAATTAGTTGGTTCGAGTTTGGGCCCGTTCAGATTTACTCTCCCTTATATCTATCAAGCATGTGATTGCAGATTTCTCCATGGTAGGTATGCTTTTATTTCCTGCATTTATCTTTTAGAAGGTGTATTAGGGTTTTTATATCCACTGATGTTTATATGCCTCGATGAGTTCGTGTTGGTTATTGTGTGCCTTATTATGGAATTCATGATTTTATTACTACTCCATGGTTTATTTTTTTAGTAGTGGATGGGGTAGATTTGTATTGATGTTTTCTCTTTATGAGTGTAGCCTTTGGGTTAGAGACCCATTTATATTGGCACGTTGTCATTGTTGTGGACCTAGCGGCGCATGATATTGATGTTCATTTTGTTACCACTTATTCATTATATTTATGTTGATATTGTTGTTACTATTGCTATCACTGCTTGAGGCTTTTGATGTTGTTTGATAACATTACTTGATGTATTGGGTGCTATATACACTAGTGTTATCTAGTTAGAATTTTATTTCCTTGCAATTCATATTCTATGGCTTGAGTTAATTTAGCTTGAATTAATGATTTCCATCCTATAGTGCCACAAGGTTGATTGATTTCCCATCTTTGTTAGATATTTTAGATTGATTAGGGAATGTATTATGGTATTGAAGGTAAGTTAACCTTTCGTGGTTCTATATGATTCTATAGTTGGCAACTTAGTTACATTGCCTGATCTTGAGTTGGGATTTTTATACTTTTCTCCTGGGTGCAAAGGCTTTTGTGTTGGCTATCCCTTCATATTTCGCCTATTTGTGAGATTTACCAATTTGAGGTCTTTTCTTCATTTACTATTTCATCCCATGATAGTGGCTTTTACATTGACATTGAGATGTCATGGATTCTTCTCTTAGATTTGTTGGGTTCATCCCCTTATAATTGGTTTTTCTTTTTATTTGAGTGGAGATTGGATACTCCTTTTTCTCTATGATATGGTTGTGTCTTAAATAGAGTTGAAAAGTTAGAGTCAGATAGCCTTTTTGTGGATTACTTCTTGAGTTAGAAAATCAAAAATTTTTATCTTAAGTTGTTTGGTTTATTTTTCTGGTAGAGGATTTACCTTGATTCAAGATTGGTATATTTCTTCTCGATGACATAATTCTTGGATGGGTCAAGTGATGATTGTCCTATGTGGGTGGATTATGGAAAACCCCATTTCAGAGTTTGTTCGGTCTAATGAGGTTTAGTGGAGTGTTTATCCTCGATGATAGGTTCCTATGGCTATTTTTGAGTTGGTAGAGTTTTTTCCATTGCTAGTGTGGTTTGTGGGATTTATGAGTTCTTAAACATGCTTTCATAGTTCATGCCCTCTAGTTGATATGTAGTGGGACTCGTGAGTTTTTAGCCGGTGATTTATCCTCTATTGGAATTTTCTTCTTCAACTATATTTCAATTTTGGCTCAGCATATCTGGTGCAAATATTCCATATTCAGAATGCGATATAGTGTTGAGATTTTTTAGTTTGGATGGAATAGGATAGTTCATCCTCGATACTTTCTTAGCCTTATTGTTTTAGTCTACTAGACAAGAATAGGATAGGTTATACATATTATCTTATTGGCTATTTTGTGGTTGCTAAAATTGGTTGTACTTTCCATTCCGTGTATATGTTATATATATCTTCATTATCCTTGGATCTCAGTTGGCAGTTGCATACTGAGTACCATTCATTTGGTACTCATACTACACTTCTTCAGTTTGTAGATCATAGTATAAGTTTTGCCATTAATGTGTGCATCCTGTGGAGCAACCATGGTACTTATCTTTCTCTTGTATTGGACTGGCCTCTATGTTGTATTCAAAGATAAGTTATATCAGTGTATTCATTTGTACTTCACTGTGCACTCTTGTATTATTAGCAACTCTTGTATTGTTACCACCGGTCTTGGGATTATACTGTGTAATTGATCTCTTATTTATTTATTTGGTTGTCTTATTTCATCGATTACACATTAATTTCTATATATATTTGAGTAGTCCATTACTATCCATTTCGAACTACAGGTTTGGCTTAGCTACTAGTAGGTTATAGTATGTGCCTTTATGAGCTATGAAATTGGGGCATGACAGGGTGCAAACTCAGAACGACCGAATAAATCATCAACTAAGGTTCCAAGTGCATTATCTCTAACTAAAGGTGCTACAATAATCACGAGGCTGATGCGATTGAACTGAAAGACTAGTAATCCCATATCTAGGACACTCTCTTGGCCAACTGCCGATCTCTTTGAAGTGGTACATACTCCCAAAGCTTGAATCCTGGAGAGCAACATAGACTATGCCCAAATAGCTGGCAAACTGACACCGAGTGCAATCACTAGCATAATGTCCATCCTTCCCGCTATTATATTTCAATTCAGGAACTGTAGGCTTACGGGCAATACTTGTTAACTCTATCTGATAAACTAACTCATATCTAGGACAATCTCTGAACAAACGTCTCTTCTCGTCACAACCATACAAGATCCCAAATGAAATATGAGTAGCACTATATTGATGTCATGGCCTCTTGTTGCCACATCCATAAGTCTTAATAAATGCTCTTTTCCTTGCCATCGTATAATCCAGAACCATAGAGAATCAAGGCCCAACTTCTATCATATGCTCTGATGTCGAGCGGAGTGGCAATGCCAGTCCTCTAATAAATCCATACCTATGCCCGGTTCTAAAGTTTATAACATAAGAATATGCCTAGCCCAATCTAGAAATCCAATATCATACTCAGATCTGACAAGGAACCTTGATGAACACCAATAATTCCAACTCTAGTCTTAGAACTGTTCAATGACTCGAATGTCATCCATGGTTGTGAGGGATCTTTGACCTGACTCGAATCCCCAATGCAAAACTCCTAAGGGATGAAGTAGTCACGAGCTCAACTGGAGCCTAAGATGGCCCCAAAACCTTTTGGATGATGCTGAAAACCTTTGATATACATCTCTGACTCTCAAGTATGGAATTTCATTGAACCACTAGAAAGGCGTGCTAAAATCTCATTTGAATCAACATCACCCATCTTGCATCATTCATTAGGGAAAAAATAGAGTCAAAGAACGTGTTCAAGGCTTATAGAAATGTGGTCAAATGACAAGGATTCAAGAAGTGAATTTCCTAAAATGTCTCTGTAGCCTCCTAAAGATAGGTTATGGACATCTCGCATCGATTTGCAGGACTCTTCTAAACACTTAGCTCTTGTACTAATACATCGGTAAAGCCTAGGCTCTGATACCAATTTGTCATGACCAAATTTCTCAGGTCATGATGGTTCCTACCATAACCTACTGGTAGGCAAGCTAATCCATGTAATTCAAAATGATTAGTAATGGAAAACCCAAATATATATAGAAGAGAATGCGAAATAGATAAAATTGAAGTTCAAATACTTAATGAAGACCAAAAACTGGTGAAATCAGTACAAGATCTTATAATATAATATGAGAGTACAAAAGCAAAACACAAATGAATATATTGATACAACTTATCTATAAATACATCGTAGAGATTAGTCTAATACATAAGAGAAAGGTAAGCAGTACCCCAAATGTCAGAAGCTCACTCTAAGCCTTTGAAATATGGCTTCTCCATATGACACACACATAAATGACGATAACCTGTACTATGATCTGTAGGTTGTAGAAGTGTAGTATGAGTACCAAAAGAATGGTACTTAATAGGCAACTGCCAATTGAGCTCCAAAGATAAAGCAGATATATATAACATAAAAAAAGAATGGAAATTACACCTTGGTGTTCAATTACTTTAAGAATTAGGGTAAATAAGTTTATACACAAATATGTGATTATAAGAAAATTGAGATCAATTTTTCATCGAGGTATTTCCGAACATTCAAAGATGGTTTTCATCTTAATTTTTCTCAAACTTAACGTAAAGAGATGATATTTCAATATACACCTCAATCAATTAATTCGGCTAAGGCATTAATCTATATTTAGAGTTTGAAAATTCTAAATTCTTGTCACTACTCTCTTTTCCCAACATTAACCTATTTATTCAAGTTAGACAAGTTTTAGGGCATTTTATCAAGTTTTCAACCAGGATAACTCATAAAAATAAAGAGAAAAGTGATATAATCACAACTTTTAATGTAAACTCAACTGCTCATAACCTAAAAAGTGAATTTCCACCAAGGATCCCATAAACCCTACTTATGGTGTTTTAGCCACTCTTGATTAGAAAATAGATTAAAAAGCTGAATTTTATAAGTTTAAGGTTGAAACTTACAATAAAGAAATACAGGATTTTCATGTTCAAATTTAAATAAAGAGCAATTTGTTTATCAACTCCAAAATTGTTTCTCAGCTCTCCTTACATTACAAAATTTAAACTGAGTTCAACAATGCCTATTCTAACCCAAAACTACGTATTTATAGGCTCTAGTAAAGTTGTGTTTTTAATTTTAAAATTAGGTTGTCGTGTCACAGTTGACGACTCGCTCAATGGTATATTAAAGGAGCGATGGTTCATTGGCTGAACTATCGCTGCTATCTTCAATCAATCTACTCTAAAATAAGCTCGATGAATTCTGTGATGGTCCATTATAGTCTGATAGTCCATCTTTTATCTCATCTCCTACCTCCCAATTTGTATGAATTTCTGTTTAGACGAGATGGCCAGGATGACGGTCCATCATATCCCCATTGTGCCCTTGTAAAACCATCATCCAATTCCAAAATTTCACTTTTTTATTTATCGTATACGGTGTGACGGTCCGTCAAGTCACTAGCGGCTTGTTAGTATAATTGTTGTAAACCTCTTTTGCTTATAATTTTGATTTCCCATATCTTTAACATTAATTCCTGAGAACAAGACCAAAACACATTAAAAAAATACTATCTGTTTTAAGAAAAAAATGAAATTATCCTTCCATGAAGATGAAAAATGTATTGTCATGAATTGGTACATTATTACCTACCGCTCAGAGTGTTCCACTAATTAGGATTGTACCACCCCTAAGTAGAGATGGTATGCATGGTCATTGTGGTGGTCCTCAGGGTGCTTGTGGAGGTCCTCAGATAGGAAAAATTGGTGAATAGTTAGGCTCCCAACCAAGAGGTGGGTGAGGTCAGTTATATGTTCTACCTGATAGATTAGAGGATGAGTCTTCAGATACTATTAATATAAGTATGATTTTAGTGTACCATTATCTTGTTTGTTCTTTATTTGAAATGAGATCCATTTAGTCTTATGTCTTTGCTTACTATGCACCATGGTTAGGGTTATCTTAGGATTCTTTATCTATATCATTATGTTTATATAATCCTACGAGTGATTCTTTATTAGTGGATTATATTTGTAGGTCATATGTTGTGACTGTTCAAACGTTTGATACTCCAGATAATCTTATTGTGTTAAATATGGTGGATTTTGACATGATTCTGAGCATAAAATAGTTGTCCCCCTACCATGCGGTCTTGGATTATTTTACCAAGATCGTTACCCTAGCCACGACTGGCATACCCTTAGTTGTGTGAATAGAAACTTTTAGTCATTACCCGATGGAGATTATTTCTTGTATTTGGGGTAGAAGACTTTTATCATGGGATTATAAGTCAAATCTCACTTATATTGGTGATTTTAGTGAGGAGAGTTCTTGGCTTGATTCCGTTTCTATAGTCCATGATTTTCCTGATGTTCTTCCTACTGATATACCTAGTCTTCATCATCCTATGCATGATATTATGTTTATTATTTATCTCGAGTTGAGAACCCAACCTATTTCTGTGGCACCTTACTATATAGCTCCTGTCGAGCTTAAGGAGCTAAATTCCCAACATCAAGATCTTCTGGGTAAGGATTTCATTACACTGAGTATGTCTCTTTGGGGTGGTCCTATCTTGTTTGTGAAGAAAAAAATATGATTCTTGTAAAGACAATCCAGATTTGTTCTATATTTCCACTCATTTTTTCTATTTAGAGCTTTTCTATAGCTTCCCCAAGTAATTTATTACTTGTTGGAGTTGACAGTTCAATTATCGGGCAATTCATTTATTTTTTAGAGCCAATTCCCTATTTCAAAGTCTTTACTATTTAGAATTGGCTACCAGGAAAATATTTCAGTTGAATGACCTTTATCACAATACTAACAATAGCGAAAACTCTAAAACATTGATGTTAGGCTAAGTGGATCTTTTGTTTGGGTCCCAAGAATTTTGGACATATTTTGGGCAATTGGCAAAATTGGCACTTGAGCGTACGACCCATTTTTTTCAAAATGAACTCGGATGGAAATTTTAATTGCGCCATTGAGTCTGAAATGTCAATTATATAGGGAATCAAAGATTTTTAGCATATATTCGATTCCAGATGAATCTCCTGGGGTCACTGGAGACTTAGAATAATTCCAAGTCTTCAGCTAGTGCATTCGAGTAAGTGCCATTTTTATTTCTTTATGTGCCATAGTTTCATGGCACTATCGATGCTTAAAACTAAGAAATATGCAAGTTACTTAAGCCATTTTTTTCGATATGATATTTTTTTTATCTTATTTTGCAGGAGACCAGATTTGGTAGGCAAATAGTAAAAAAGAAGCTAAAATATGAGATCTGAGACCACATACAATGGCACCTACATAGTGTAGTTTCCACCTACGTGGCATATGTAACAAAGTAGGTTTAATAAGGTTGAAGTTCAGAGAATGAGAAATTAAGAATTTGGCCTGGCTACCTACTATGGGGCACCTACGGCTCGTAGGTACCGCATACGGCCTGTAGGTGCCAGAGTAAGTGTTAGAAATTAAAATTTCAGAGAGTATTGATTTGAAGACCCTATCACCTATGTGAGGTCACCTATGTAGTGCCACCTACAACCTATAAGTGGCACCGTAGGTGGATGTCGACTCAGTTTTCCTCTTTTTCTTTGGAAAGGATTCTTAGGGTTTTTATATAATTTATAAATACTCTTTTAAAATTTTTAGTTAGTTTACACACTTTGACGCACCTATACTATTCACAAACATATTTTGATTCCAAGATTGACTTTTGATTTTGGATTCTTGTGTACTAGATTTTTGTTTGATTAATTGATTTGAAACTCTGGGTTGTTTATTATTGTGAGATTGATTCTATGATTTCTTTATTAAATTCAATGTATTATTTCACAACTATGATCGACTAATTCTTTATCTAGGGTTGTGGTAATCCTTGAGAAATAGCAAAGTAGGGGAAGTGTGAAATCCTTCTAGATCATTATTACTATATGTATTGTGATTTTTTCACTTTTGTTACCTTTTAATATTTGGAAATGTTAGAACCCACCTGTATTTGATACTAACTCTAGTGAGAGGTAGATATTGGAAAAATAAGATTGCAATAGTGATTCGACGATATGAACCCTAGTGTAATTACTTGAGACCGAGTGAAGATAGTTAAACTGGGATCCAAGAAAAGGGCTAGTAATGTGACACTCTGAGACCAAGAGGAGATGATTCACCAAAGGGTGTCGAGATAATGTTGGTGAGACCAAACTTGTTAGATTCTAAATGCATAGTAGTGATATATTTGGATTGAGCATGATAAACCTATAGCGTTAGAATCTAAGGGGAACACAAACCTAGTGTTTGTTTTCAATTATTTACATCTAATAGAATTCAAATCATGTTACTTTTAATGATTACTAAAAATCCTCCCATTTACTTTTTTGCATTTCCAGCTACTTTTGCAAGTTCAAGAGATGAGTTCGACCTATTCCCTGTGGGATCAAAACCAACCTATTTGGGTTACAATAATTTGACAGCGATCACATTGTATCTTCTTGGAGGTTATAGTTTGGGCAAATTAAAAAATTTTATTCCATTGCTAGGGAGTATGATTGTAGATTTATTGGTTGAAGTTGTTGAGGTTTTTATGTTTTATCTTTCTATTTGTCATAGGGAATACACAAATGTATGCCTACTCATAGTGATATGACATCTTTACAAGAGAAAGCTTCGCGAGATGAGGACATTTTTTTATTGATCTTTACCCTTTTGATATAATGAATTATTGTAGAAGTGTGATATATATATTATTGGAGCACAATGAGAGAATATTGAAATGTTGACACTCCTTGCAAAAGAAAAACATGAGCTTATTCAAAAGTTTTAGAGGTTTGGCTTGGATACTCACAACTTAAAAGTAGACTGGAATGAAAATTTTGATGCGTGTAATATCAAACAATTTAGTTATGCATTATATGAGACTGAAAAACTTTGTATACGCCAAATTGAGCAGCTAAAATTTGAGGATTCAACACTTTATCATACTTTTATGGATGTTTTCCATATTGAGATAAGTATACAAAAGTTATGTGAGGATGTAAATAATAATGCAATTCATTAGTTGGGATGTAGTGGACATCATTGGAATTATTTTTCCATATTACATTTGGATAGTTAGATATTAATCGAGCCAGCTGATCTTATAGAGGAGCGCAAAAAAGAGGAAAAATACATCTATATTCTTGAATTTGTTGTGCTAAAATAAAAAAAATTATATTCCTCACTTAATGGCCAAGAACTACAACATGCCATATCATTTCTTGGTTCCTTTATTTGCATACCACCACCACTTGATCACAGTATAAAATTAAAAAAAACATTAAGGGTGCAATTCATATGTTCAAAGTGGAAAGAAAAATTGTAGGCCAACACTTTGGCTACCTTGATGAAGTCTGAGTAATAAAGATACCCACATCATGCCATGATGTTAATTATGCTTTCTTTGGGATGAAACCCAATGTATCTTGTTATTTGTGCATTTGTGTTAGTATGATTGACGTCGAAAGTGTGTACCTAAGGTACCATAGGTATATTCTTAACTCTCTTATTTTGTAGAGGCCTAATGCATTGGGGACAACGCATGACTATTTGATAGGTGTAGGGATACTTGTAGGTCTATATGTCCTATTGGAGTTTTGTGGATGTGTCTCTTTTCCCTGGAGTCTATTCTTAGAAGAGCCAATATGTCTAGAAAATATTATTTTGTACTATGTTTTGTTTCATATTGTGTTATTTTGTTTAGCTAGGTGAAAAGTGAGTACCTAAGGCAGTTGGTGTGTTTTGTTTGTTTGTTCTTAGAGTGTTTCTGAGGAAAAAATTACCTCTCTAAAAATTTTGTTTTTAAAATGAGTGATGTCTATATATATGCGACTATTGTGAATCTCATTATGGTATTAGTATTAGGGATATAATATCATAGCTGACATTGGGTTAAATAGGATAGGTGATAGTTTATGATGCAACTCTTTTCTATATGTGTGAGAGATGCTAACTATGTTCCTATTATGTTTTGACTCCAAACCTTACCCGATTATTCTTTGCCTAGGTTGTAGGATAGCCAGTTAAAAAAGAATCATAGTCCATTATTGAATTTAAACCACTTTTAGCCTATAATGACTTTCCAAATGTGAATAAGTATCCTTTGATCTCAATTTTGAGCTTGATAAACTATTTTTCTTGTTTTCACCATTCACCTTCCCATTTTAGTTACAATGAACCTGTTTTGGGCCCAAGTCATTTGGGACTTACTGGACCAACAGTTTGATTACTGAGAAGTTTATTTGTTTTTAGAGCTAATTCCCTCTTTTGAAGTCTTTTCTAGCTTGAATTAGCAGTAAACAACCTAATATGCTAATTATTACTATTCCTACAGCTCTGAGATATCAATTTTAGTCTAGGAGGACCCTTTGATTGGGTCCCGAGACACCCAAGCTCATTTCGACCTATTAGTTGGAAAGTTAAAAAAATTAAATGTCGGTGTGAGACCCACTTTTAGTCGAAATGACCTTGGATGGAAATTTTGACTTTGCCATTGAGTTCAAAATATTGAACTTGGTTGGGTTGCATAGTCTAGTTGGGTATACAATATTTTGGATAGATCTCGAGGGTTTGGTGGAGACTTCAAAAATTCCAAGTCTCAATTGTAACTGGTGCGATCGGTAATAGCGAGCAAAAGCGACATGATCATGACTTCCTTGGTAGGCTACCCAGATTATGTGATCTCTGTGATGGAGGTTGCGATCGTGGTTCATCCTGGAAGTCCTAATATGCCGTGATTAGGAGCCCCAGTTTATGATAGGAACACCCTAGTACCTAGGATGGCTATAATTAGACCCTTTTCGGCACATCTTGCCCATTTCTTCATCCATTCTCTTTAGATTTAAAAACTAAAAAGTGGAAAATAATAGGATTGGATTTTATGGGTGGTTTGGGAGATTGAGTAACAATTATTTCTTGATTCTCCTTTGAATTTGTGGTAAGATTTCTCTTATTTCATTATTGATTTTCTTTTTTTATTTCCTAAAATCTTTACACCTTGGTGGCTTCATTTTTGATTGACTAGTGCCCCAACCACATTTATGGATTAGATGAATTAAGTGTTTTGTCCTTATTTGGATTCCATCATAATTGTATTCATCAATGACATCATTGTATATTAGAGAAGTAGAGAGGAGTATGCGTAATATTTGACGATTGTGCTCAAGACATTGAGAGATCATGTACTTTTTGCCATGTTCTCTAAGTTTTAGTTTATTCTTGAGTTAGTGAAACTCCATGGACATATGGTATCTAAGGATGGGATTATGGAAGAAACAGTGAAGATTGAGTCCATTCGTGGTTGGGCAAGGCCTACATCTCCAATCGAGGTTCATAGCTTATGAGATTGGCTGGTTATTATAGGTGATTCTTCAAGGGTGTTACTATTGTTTTAGAACCTATGACTAGATTGACTCAGAAGAAGGGTTTCTTTCCAATGGTTCGAGAAGTGTGAGTCGAGCTTTAGGAAGCTTAAGGAGTTTCTTAATTCAACTCCTATTTTGGCTCTTCCTGTTGAGGGTGAGGGATTTGTCGTGTACTGTGATGCTTTTGGTGTTGGTTTGGGGTTTTTATTGATGAATCAGGGTCTTGTTATTACTTATGCTTTGAGGCAGCTTAAGGTGTATGAGCGCAACTACACCACTCATGACTTGGAGCTGGGAACAATATTTTTCTCGCTTAAGATTTGAAGGCATTATCCTTATGGTGTGCATTATGATATTTTCACAGATCATTGTAGTCTTCAGTATCTTATAACCCAGAGATAACTTAAATCTACGCAACATAGATTTATGGAGTTGCTTATGGATTATGATATATCTATCTTATATCATCTGGGCAAGGCGAATATGGTAGCAAACACCTTGATTTATAAGGCAGTGAGCATGTGTATCTTTGCTTGCATTTAAGTTTCTCAAAGGCCGTTGGAATGGGACATTCAGTCCTTAGCCAACTTGATGGTTCGCCTTGATATTTCAGATCCTAAGATGGTTCTATCTATTTTTGAGGCTAGGTCCTCTATGTTTAAGAAGGTTCAGGATTATTAGTTTGAGTATAATAGGCTTTGCATCCTCTATGATCAAGTGTTGAGTGGTGATTCATAGAGAGCTACCATAGATATTCAGGGTGATTTGAGATTTTATATCCGCATTTATGTTTTCAGAGTTTATGATTTGATTCAGTCAATTTTGCACGAGGCTCATAGCTGTAGATATTCTATTTATTTGGGTACATCTTAGATGTATAGAGATTTAAGGCAACATTATTTGTAGAGCTGCATAAAGAGAGATGTGGCATATTTTGTAGCTCATTGCCTATGTTGTCAGTAGATAAAGGCCGAAGAGCAGTGACCAAGTGGTTTTATTCAGAGAGTACCCATTGCTTAGTGAAAATGGGAGCGGATTACCATGGATTTCATTAGTGGTTCTCCTTGCACTTCTAGTTGTTCTGATGGTATTTGGATCATCATATATTGATTGACCAAGTTGGCATAGTTCATTCCTATTTAGATATTCTTCAGTGCATAGAGGTTAGACCTCTCAATATACGGGAGATCATCCATTTGCATGGTTTGCCTATATCTATCATTTTAGATCGGTGTTTCATGTTCACTTACAACATTTGGAGAGCTTTTAAAAAGGAATTGGGTACTAAGGTGGATCTTAGTACAACCTTTCATCCATCTACTGATGGCTAGTCAGAGCAGACTATTTAGGTTTTTGAGGATATGCTCCTAACCTATATTTGGATTTTGGAGGTTAGTGGGGGCAATACTTATCCTTGGTAGAGTTTGTATATAACAACAGTCATCATTCGAATTTTGAGATGGTGCCTTTTGAGTTTTTGTATGGTAGGATATGTTGTTCCTCAATTGGATGGTTAGAGACTTCTGATATTAGATCTCGTCATACTTATTTGCTTCAGGAGTCATTGGATAGAGTAAGAGAGATTGAGAGAAGCTCAGAGTACGTAGAAGGCCTATGCAACACATAGGATTTATGCCTTGAGATTTGGAGTTGGTGATCAGGTATTGCTCTGTGTGTCGCCTATGAAGGGTGTATGAGATTTAGGAGGTAAGGCAAACTCATCCCAAAATACGTTGGACCCTTTGAGATTCTTCGCACCATCGGTAAGACAGCTTATGAGTTAGCCTTACCTCTAAATTTTACCACTCTTCATCCAGTCTTCCATATTTTTATGTTGTGGCAATACATTCATGATCCACCTCCTATGATTAGATGGGACTCTGTCTAGTTATATGAGTGGTTGATTTTCATAGATGACCCTGTGCTTATTTCGGCTAGTGATGTCAGGCAGTTGTGAATTAGAGAGATTCCTGTAGTTAAGGTTCAGTAGAGGAATTAGAGGACGCTACGTGGGAGATTAAGAGAGAGAGATGAAGACCCAATATCCTCACCTGTTTGAGACTTCAGGTATATCCTAATCCTTATCTTTTGCAAATGAAAGCCCTTTGAGTAGTTGATACTATAGTGACCCTTTAGGTCATTTTCCATAATTATTCTTATTTTTGCGGTTAGAACTTTTTCATAGCTTTCATAAGTCATTTATGACTTGTCGAGACTGGCAATTTAGTTACCGTGCAGTTTATTTTGTTTTTAAAGTCAATTCTCTATTTTGAAATTTTCGCTGATTCGAATGAGCCAAGGTGAAAATTTTAGTCTAAAAACCTCGTTTGGAAATTCTGCCTATTCCAATAGCTCTAGAATGTCAATTTTATGCTAGGAAGACTCTTGGGTCAGGTCCCAAGGCACCTGGGATCATTTTGACCTATTGGTAAAAAAGTTAACGAAATAAAACATGGGTGAGGAACTCACTATTGTCAAAACAACCTCAGATTGAGATTTCAACTATGCCATTGAGTCCAGAACATTTAATTTTGTATGGTATCATAGTCTTTTTGCATGTATGGGATCCTGGATAAATCTTGAGGGCTTATCAAACACTTGGAAAATTCCAAGTCTTAGCTGTAACTGGTGCGATCACTAATAATGAGCCAAAGGAGCGCGATCGCGACTCCCTTGACAGACCACCTATATGCTACAATTACGATGCTCTAGATCTCATTTACAACTAGTCCAGGCAACCACAGTGTGCTCTAATTATGAGAACCGAGTTGCGATAGCGACACCAAGGTTCCTAGGATGGGCATAAATAGACCTTTCTTAGCTTGTTTTTCCCATTTCTTAATCCATTCTCTTGAGAACATGACACGACACGACCAAAACTAGGATCTGGCTATGTCGAGTATCTCAAATCCAATCGGGATTGGAGACCACCCCTACTACCCAAACCATTGGACACCTCATACTCCATGTTAGATAAATTCCAAGCATATAACAAGATAATAGGATATCAAATTAAAGGCATTATAATAAGTTTATAACCTAAACCAACCACCCAAAACCATATGACCAACCAATACCAATACCAATACCAACATTGATATCGACACCGTCCATTCCCAGAGTAGTACAACAAAATATCTAATCAAAACCAAAGAATATCTAGTCAAGACATTTCCTCAACCATTGCAAATACATAACCAACAGGGATAATAAGGACACAAAGAAATCCATAGCATAAAATGGGGTCTTTCGGAGTATGGAAGCTCATAACTTCAGTTTGACTCAAAAGTTGTCCCCAAATCACTATGTCATTGGGCAGGAGGGGAGGAAGTATGGCCGGTTCTTACATCTGGTGTGGATACAATATCCAAATACAGATAGCGGTGTGAACACTAGCATGTAACTCAGGGATAAAGGTAAAGTAATGCCATCAATCTAAAACAAAGTAAAACCAATGCGCATAACCATATGAAAATATATATATATATATATATTCCATGCCAGGAAAGGGAACAAGTTTTAGCATGAAATTTAAAACATTTAACCTGTATTGTGTAGCTTTACCTTCATAAGTCCATCCCTGAGCTATATGGGTCCAGTATTACCCCCTGAATGGGACCAAATGCATGTTAGCTGCGCGAATCAGAGATATCATATATGGTCGGGGATTCCCTTGTATCCTTCTCCCACCATGAGACATAAATACGTGTATAGAATTGGGGGATTCCCTTAAATCCCATAAGCACATAGTCATCGCGGTCAACCCTCATATCGGCAAACATGAGTTTTAGTGTCTGTTCTTCAAACTCACACCTTCACGGCTAGCTATCACAACACCCATTATTCCTCAATTAAAACATGTAACACATAACCAAATAACTAATTCCAGGAGTCAATTATTAAGGAATTATTATGTGGTATCGTCATACAAACTATATCTAGGAACCAATGTCAATAACGAACACTTAGGGCATTCCTATGTACCCTGCAGACTTCATTATAAAAGTCATTTGGGGGATTCCTGTGTACACCACAATGTTTTCATAATAAAATCACTTTGGGGATTCCATATACCCCTCAAGGTTTTTAAAACCATCCTGAACCATTTATACCATGCATTAGTTTCAAGATAAGTCAATTCAAGTGATAATGCACAGACCAAAATTCAATTATGCAAGTGGGTTGAGATTATCACCAATTTCCATGCTGAACAAATTGATTTGGGGATTCCTTTGTACCCCTATTTCCATTCACCATTACCATGCACTCCCAATGCATTTACCAACAATCAATTTAAGCACAATAGCTTCATAAAAATCATAGAAGAAATATTAAAGCAATTTATATTAAAAACCCTCAACCCATAGTTCAAAGCCAAACATCAATATCTCATGAACAAAACATTAAATTACATGATTTTACAAAATTGACAATGAGGGAAGAGTAAAATGCCTTGAACAATAATAAGAATGGAGAGAAACCACCCTTGGAAGCCCAATTGATAAACCTCTTGAAAACCCTAAGTGTTCTTGACCTTGAAGAAGTTATTTGATATTTTTTATGAGGGATAATGGTACCCTAAAGAGATTATAAGATGTGGGTTTCAATTTGGGAAAAAAGGGAAATGTCCAGAATTCCCATAACTTAAAAGCTGGGAAAATGTCTTCTATTCCCATAACTCGTGACCACAATTCTTAACAAAGAAAGTGACCAAGAGCCCCATACACTTCCAACCTTACGACTAACTAGATTACTCGTAACCTTACTTTACGACTGATAGGGTCAGTCATAGGCAACACATAACTCAAATAGGTAAGGCACTGAACATCCTATTATTTCACCTAATGACTCAGAACATATCCTCATAATTCTTAGTGAGCCACTCACACTCAGAGCAGAATCAAGCCACAAAAATTACTTATTTGGTTATGATTCGTCCTAATAACTTTTCACATGTACTTATGAATCATATCCCCAAGTTATATCCCATAAAAAAACTCAAACACCATTAAATGGACACCGTAAAACTAGGGACATATTACCCGTTAAGACACCATACTACAGGGTGAGTCGTAATCAAGGCAGTGAATTGAAAGATCAAGAAATTTTTAAGAGCCAAAATCCAGAGTGTTTCAATTCTCCCCCACTTTGATCATTGGTCCACAAATTATAGAACAAGGCATTTCTTAGAATGATTAGACCCCCAAACATCACTACTCTTAGCTTTAACAAAGTTAGAAAACAAAGATGTTAAGGAAATCCCCCTTTCTTTTTACAAGGTTAGAAAACAAAGATGTTAAGAATAATGCATACCTTAGTCACGATTATCTGAGGTGAAGAACAAAAATGGATACTTGGACTTCATGTCCTCTTTATCTTCCTAAGTAGCCTCTTCAACCTTGTGGTTCCTATATAGAAACTTTACCGAAGTTATGTCCTTCATATGCAATCGACGAACTTTCCGATCTAAAATTTTTACCGGGACTTCCTTATGAGACAAAGAATTCAAAATACAAATACCCTTGATAGGCACAATCAGTGACGGATCATCCACACACTTCATTAATATTGACACATGGAACACCGGGTTAATAGAGCTTAAACTAGAGGGAAACTCCTACTCATATGCTATACTACTGACCCTCTCCAAGAACAAGTACAGGACAATAAACCAGGGATCAACTTTCCCTTCTTCCAAAATTGTATTACTCCCTTCATGGGAGACACCTTCAAGAACACGCTATCCCCAAGCTCAAACTCTAACTCCCTATGCATCACTTCCGCATAGAACTACTAGCAACGTTGCGCAGTCTTAATTCCATCTTGAATCACCTTCACCTTCTACATGGCTTGGTGAACCAAATTTAGGCCAAATATTTCTGCCTTACCAACTTCGAACCATCCAATAAGAGGTCTAAACACCCTACCATAAAAATCCTTAAATGGAGCCATCCAATACTATAGTGGTAGCTATTATTATATGAAAACTCTATGAGAGGTAAATGACTGGCCCAACTACCACCATAGTCAATCATGCAAGCCTAAAGCATATCCTCCGATCTCCGCTTGCCCATTTGACTATGAGTGGAAAATTGTACTAAAGCTGACTCTAGTTCCTAAACCTCTTTGAAACAAATGCTAATACTGTGATTAAAACTACATACCATGATCCAAAATGATAAAAATAGGCGCCCTATGCAACTTCATAATCTCTTGGAGGTATAACCTTGCAAAATCCTCTATCGAAAAGTCAGTCATTACAGGGAAGAAGTGAGCAGAATTTGTCATTGTTTCCACGATAACCCAAATTGAATCAAACTGATTTCGAGACTGAGGGCGACTGGTAACAAAGCCATATTGATTATCTCCCATTTCCATACAAGAAACTCAATCTCCTAAGACAATCCACCTCGCCTCAAGTGCTCAACCTTCACTTGTTGACACACTATGCACTTAGCCACAAAATTGGCAATATACTAATTTATATTTTTCCACCAATAGATCTCCTTAAGGCCATGATACATTTATTTTGAACCAGGATGAATAGAATATCGTGACTCACGAACCTAGGCCAAGATTCTCTCTCATAGCCCATCTATGTCAAGAATACATAATTTTCCCAGGTACCTCAAGATACCATCACCACCAATCTCAAAATCCATTACCCTTTGATGAACTATATCTCCCTTAATCTTCATTAAGACAAAATTCAATACCTATTTCTCCTTTATCTCAGTACTAAGAGATTAATTCAAAACCTTTTGCACAAACACACTATCGTCCTTAAAGTCTAGAGACAAGCTCCAAATTTAGCCAAATATTGAATATTTTTCACCAATTCTCACTTCTACCCATCCATATTAGCTAAACTTCCCATAGATAATCTGTTGGGGGCATCAACAAATATGTTAGATTTACCTGGCTTATAGTGAAAGCTCATGTCATAATTCTTGAGCATCTCAAGCCATCTTCTTTGCTTGAGAGTAAGCTCTTTCAGGGTGAAAACATATTAAAAGATCTTATGATCTGAAAAGATATCCATATGCACTCCGTAGAAATAGTGATACTAGATTTTTAATATGAACACCACAGCAAACAAATCCAGGTCATAAGTTGAGTAATTCTTCTCATGCACCTTTAACTGTCTAAAGGCATAAGCTATCACCGTGACATGTTGTATCAAAACATAATGACGTCCTCCATAGGACACATCTCAATAAACCAAAAATCCATCATTCCCCTTGGGAAAGGTCAAAACTAGAGCAGAAGTCAACTTATCTTTTAGCTTCTTAAATCTACCCTCACAAGCATCAGACCATAAGAACTTCACCTTCTTATAGGTCAACTTTGTCAATGGGGAAACTATAGTCGAGAAAATTTTCACAAATGTCCTTTAGTAACTAGCTAAACCCAAGAAGCTCCAAATATCAATTAGACGCATGGGCTAGGCCACTTACTAACCACTACAACCTTTTGTAGATCTACCATTATTGGTTTACTAGAAATAACATAACCCAGAGAAGTAACAATGTTCATCCGAAATTCATATTTTGAAAATTTGGCATATAACTGCTAATATTTCAAGGTCTATAATACAATTTAGAGGTGACCAAAATGATCCACCTTAATCTTAGACTACAGAAAAATATTGTTTATGAATTGTAATATCCCGAGAAATTTTTCGTTGAAATTTTGTGCATAAATATATTAGGTTCTATCTTCTAGAATGAATTATAAATTTTATATGTGGAATGTCTTAGATTATTACCCACCATTGATTAGAGTATCGAATAAGATTTCCAACGATATATGGATCATTAAAAATAGACACCCGAGCGACAAGTTATGAACATTTCGATTGAACCGTGAATAGTAGTGAATAGTAAAACGTGAAGGAAAAAGTACTGAGCCCTGGCATATGTTTGCTCAAGATTTAAACAACCATAAATCTTTGTACATAATGATCTGGGTGATCTAATATACATCAACTAAAATTTCTGTGAGTCCTCTTTCCAATGAAATTGGTTTCATCCAATTTGTCTATCGGAGCAAAAAGTTATAGTCGATCTACTTTAGCCTATCAAAAGAAAATTTTTGGGTCAAATTCAAACGATCGTAACTCCTCATACATAATGATCTGGGTGAGATACTATATATCAATGGAAAGATATGAGAATTCTCTTTCTAATGAAATTGGTTTCATCCAATTTGGATATCGGAGTAAAATGTTATGGTTGATCTACTTTAGACTGTCAAAACAGTACACCGAAGGACAAATTTGAGTTTTTTTTTATTTTTAGGGGTATTTTGGTGATTTCACCTCACCCAAAATCCGTTCAAACCCTATATTAAAGCCTATTAGAAGCATTATATGTTATATTTCATCAAATTCCCTCAAAAAGAAAACCCTAAGCTCCTACATCCAACTTTAAGAACCTCCAAAGTTCACCATTAATTCTGCAAATTTATTCAAGATTCCAAGTTTCTAGTTCAAGAACTCCAAGAACCATCATTCAAAGGCACGATTAACAACTCAAAAATGAGTATCGATCTTAAGTTCATCATTCAAGGTATGTGGGGGTTTTCAATAAGAACTCTCTTTCGTTCTTGTGCCCAAAAGTAATTTTATTTACAAAGGCATGATTTTTATTTGGTTTTTACGAATTTGAAGCATGAGCCCATATCATATGATGATTATTATGAAATCTTGATGTTTATGATTTTGAAAGATGAATTTACATGTGTGGAGATATAAAGCATGAATCTTGAATGATATTTATCATGATTTTGATATTTGGGTCATGAATCCCAATTGAAAATTGTGTTTTTTTGAGAAATGTATGTTATAAGCACGTTGATGTTGAATATTTGAGATATTTTGAATGATTTGACCTTTTGATTTTAATGGAGTTGTTTTGAACTCGAGTGTGAAACAAATCCACAACGTGGTTGATTTTGATAGATAGGAAGTATGATGGCTCCTGATGTATATTTATATATTACTAAAATTGTTTTGTTATGGAATGTCTTTGAAATGATCTGACCTAAGTTCGGGATAAATCTTTAGCACCGAGTGGGAGGTATAAAGTGACCTTACTTCCCTAGAACTACATACCCCCGTAAGAGTGAGCCTGAGGCTGATTTATATAGTGATCACTAGTTTATATGGATTTGACATCGATAGTCCTACTCCGATGGCAAGGATAGGACGGCTCTCCCCAACGTGGGTTGTACATTGGACTCCATGTAGCTCACATGGTTTATGCTAGTTGTAGGATCTCCCAGAGTGTGTGTGTTTCCCTGTGTCTATGGTGAATGGTGAAGTGATTTGAAAGTGGAATTGTGAAAGTTTTTCTTTCAAAAGATTAAATGTTATTTACATTATGAGAATTGATATTCTTGATGAACTGAAAGTGACTGACAAATTACATGGTCACTCACATGTGTTATTGTACTTATTTCATCCTCTCATGATTATGATAATTTTCTTCGGGCTATGTGAGTCTTTCATACATCTTGCATATTTCTTATAAATATTTATGATGATGATGTTTATACAATTGCATACACCCCCACATACTCGGTTCTTTTCTATGGTACTGACCCATATCTTTGGATGTGGCTGCATTTTCTTGGAATGTAGGTTCAGGTGCTCAGTTCCAGGTTTGATAGTGATTCTTTGGGAATGCTATTCTATATCCTCTATTGTGGTGAGTCCTTATGTTTCGAGTATGTGATGTCTGATGTTGGTTTCATGGAATTATTTACATTTTCAGGAGTTGAAGACTCGACTCACTTCAGCCTTTGTTTTGACTTTGCCTGATGCTGTTGATGGTTTTGTGGTGTACTATGATGCTTTGAGAGTTGGGTTGGGTTGCGTATTGATACAGAAGGGTAAGGTGATAGCTTAAGCTTCCAGACAGTTGAAACCCCATGAGAAAAATTACCCCACCCATGAACTTGAGTTGGCTGCTGTTGTGTTTCCTTTGGAAATCTAGAGACACTATTTGTATGGTGTCCATGTTGATGTTTTCACTAATCATCAGAATCTGCAGTATGTGTTTACCAATAGAGAATTGAATCTTAGGCAGACACGATGGTTAGAATTATTAAAAGACTATGATATGAGTATGCTGTACCATCTGGGCAAGGCCAATATTGTGGCAGATGCCCTAAGTAGAGTGTCCATGGGTAGTGTTTCGCATGTGGTAGAAGGTAAGAAAGAGTTGGCTCGTGATGTACATCGTTTGGCTAGATTGGGGGTTAGGTTGTATAACTCTACTGAAGGTAGTATAGGGGTTCAGAGTAGTTCCAAATCCTCTTTGGTTTCGGAAGTGAAGGAAAAGCAATACTTAGATGCTAGTTTGGTCAGACTGAGGGAGTCAGTCAAGGACCAAAAAGTAGAGGTTTTCTCCCAAGGGGGAGATGGGGTATTGAGATTGAAGGGTAGATTGTGTGTCCCAAAAGTTGATGATCTAAGACAGAGGATTATGGCTAAAGCACACGGGGCGCGATATTCTATTCATCCTGGTGCCACCAAGATGTACTGAGACTTGCGGGAAATCTATTAGTGGAGTGGTATAAAGAAAGATATAGCATCGTTTGTAGCTAAGTGTGCAACATGCCAATAGGTTAAGGTTGAACACCAATGACCTGGTGGTATGATGCAAGAGTTTAGTATTTCCACCTGGATGTCGGAAGAGATAAATATGGACTTCGTGATTGGTTTACCTCCTTCCTGATGCCATCATGATTCCATTTGGGTTGTGGTTGATAGGTTGACTAAGTCTACTCATTTCTTGCCTGTTCATACTTCATATACTGCTGAGGATTATGCTAGATTAAATATTCAAGAGCTAGCAAGACTACATGGAGTTCCTTTGACTATCATTTCGGATAGGGGTACTCAGTTCACTTTGCAATTTTGGAAAGCTTTTCAGAAAGGTCTTGGTACCCAAGTGCTTTTGAGTTCTACTTTTCATCCACAGACCGATGGCCAGGCTGAGCGGACCATCTAGACTTTAGAGGATATATTGAGAGCTTGTACACTTGACTTTAAGGGAAGATGGGATGATCACTTACCGTTGATAGAGTTTTCTTACAATAACAGTTTCCACACTAGTATTGGCATGGCTCCGTTTGAAGCCTTATATTGGAGGAAGTGTGGATCACCCATAGTTTGGTTCGAGGTGGGTGAAGCAGCTGTGAGTGGTCCTGATTCGGTATTTGAGGCTATGGAAAAAGTTAAGTTGACTAGCGAAAGGTTGAAAACTATGCAGTGTCGTCAGAAGTCATATGCGTATGTTAGAAGGAGAGACCTTGAGTTTGAAGTTGGTGACCTAGTGTATCTGAAAATTTAACCCATGAGGGGGTGAAGATATTAAGAAAGAAGGGGAAGCTTAGTCCCCGTTATGTTGGTCCTTACAAACTTCTTAGCTGTGTTGGTAAGGTAGCTTATGAGGTCGAGTTGCCTTCCGAGTTGTCCTCTGTTCATCCAATATTCCATGTCTCCATTCTTAGAAAGCATATTAGCGATGTTGTGGTAGTGGATTCCTCTGTGAGTTCTAACATTTGAGAAAATCTTTCTTTTGATATGATTCTTGTTGAGATTCTTGATTTCAGTGTCCGAATACTAAGGAGCAAAGAAGTTCCCTTGGTCAAGGTGCTGTGGCGAAACCAATCTGTTAAGGGTGCAACTTGGGAAGCTGAGGCGGATATGCGATGCAAGTACCCATAACTATTTTCCGCAAACTCCGATCAAGACGAAGGTACTGTTCTTTCCTAAATCATGCACTTTTCATAAAAGTTGCAGCAGTTCAGCTATCATTTATTATGTGTTCAGCTGTAGTTTCTTGAATTTATGCATTCTATGTTGCATTCAGAGTGAGAAACGATGATGTGATGACTCTAACAAATGGTTTCAGCTGTATTGTTTATTCCATATCTAATCTTGGCATGTCTAGCATCATTCGAGGACAGATTTTTCCAAGTGGGGGATGATGTAATACCCCGAGAAATTTTTCGTTGAAATTTTGTGCGTAAATGTGTTGGGTTCTATCTTCTAGAATGAATTATAAATTTTCCGTAAGGAATGTCTTAGATCATGACCCACCATTGGGTAGAGTATCGAATAAGCTTTCCAAATATATGTGGATCATCCAAAACGGACACCCGAGCGACAAGTTATGAACATTTCGATCGAACTGTAAATAGTAGTGAACAGTAAAACGTGTAGGAAAAAGTACTGAGGCCTGGTGTATTTTTCCTCCAACTTTAAAAGATGATAACTCCTTATACATAATGATCTGGGTAATACACTATATATCAACGAAAATCTCTACGATTCCTCTTTCGAATGAAATTGGTTTCATCCAATTTGTCTATCGGAGCAAAAAGTTAAGGTCGATCTACTTCAGCCTATCAAAAGTTAATTTTTGGGTCAACTTCAAATGTTCATAACTCCTCGTACACAATGATCTGGGTGAGATACTATATATTAACGGAAATATATGAGAGTTCTCTTTCTAATGAAATTGGTTTCATCCAAT
This sequence comes from Capsicum annuum, assembly GCF_002878395.1. Classification (NCBI taxonomy): domain Eukaryota; kingdom Viridiplantae; phylum Streptophyta; class Magnoliopsida; order Solanales; family Solanaceae; genus Capsicum; species Capsicum annuum. Next base: position 116,092,176 of record NC_061122.1, on the reverse strand, counting down.
TTGGATATCGTAGTAAAGCATTATGGTTGATCTATTTCAGACTATCAAAACAGTCCACCAAAGGATAGATTCGAGAATTTTTTTGATTTTTAGGGGCGTTTTGGTCATTCCTCCTCAGCCAAAATCCTTCCAAATCCTATATTAAAGCCTATTAGAAGCATTATGTGTTATATTTCATCAATTTCCCTAAAAAAGAAAACCCTAAGTTCCTACATCCAACTTTAAGAACCTCTAAAGTTAACCATTAATTCTGCAAATTGATTCAAGATTCCAAGTTCCTAGTTCAAGAACTCCAAGAACCATCATTCAAAGGCACGATTAACATCTCAAAAATGAGTATCGATATAAAGTTCATCATTCAAGGTATGTGGGGTTTTTCAACAAGAACTCTCTTTCGTTCTTGTGCCCAAAAGTAATTTTCTTTACAAAGGCATGATTTTTATTTGATTTTTACGAATTTGAAGAATGAACTCATATCTTATGATGATTATTATGAAATCTTGATGTTTATGATTTTGGAAGATGAATACTTAACACTTCTTCCAATCTTTCCATGTCCTTACATCTGTGGAGATACAAAGCATGAAACTTGAACGATATTTGTCATGATTTTGATATTTGGGTTGTGAATCCCCATTGAAAATTGTGTTTTTTTGAGAAAGTGTGTGTTATAAGCTGGTTGATGTTGAATGTTTGAGATATTTTGAATGATTTGACCTTTTGATCTTAATGGAGTTGTTTTGAACTCTAGTGTGAAAGAAATCCACAATGTGGTTCATTTTGATTGATGGGAAAAATGATGGCTCCCGATGTATATTTATATATTACTGAAATTATTTTGTTGTGGATTGTCTTTGAAATGATCTGAGCTAAGTCCGGGAGAAATCTTTAGCATCGAGTGGGAGGTATAAAGTGACCTTACTTCCTTAGAACTACCTGCCTCTGTAGGAGTGAGCCTATGGTTGATTTATAGAGTGATCACTAGTTTGTGTGGATTTGATATCGATAGTCCTACTCCAATAGCAAGGATAGGATGGCTCTCCCCAACGTGGGTTGTACGTTGGACTCCATGTATTTCACATGATTTATGTCGGTTATAGGATCACCCAGTGTGTGTGCGTTTCCTTGTGTCTATGGTGAATAGTGAAGTGATTTGAAAGTGGAATTGTGAAAGTTATTCTTTCGAAAGATTTAAATGATATTTACATTATGAGAATTGATATTCTTGATGAACTGAAAGTGATTGACAAATTATTTGATGACTCACATATATTATTGTACTTATTTCATCCTCTCATGATTATGATGATTTTCTTCAGGCTATGTGAGTCTTTCATACATCATGAATATTTCTTATAAATATTTATGATGATGATGTTTATACACCTGCATACACCCCCATATACTCGGTTCCTTTCCATGGTACTGACCCACATCTTCGGATGTGGGCTGCATTTTCTCGGAATATAGGTTCAAGTGCTCAGTTCTAGGTTCGAAGTGATTCTTTGGGCACGCTGTTCTACATCTCTATTGTGGTGAGTCCTCATGTTTTGAGGACATGATGTCTGATATTGGTTTCACGGAATCGCTTACATTTGATAACTGAGTATGAGTTAGTTGGGGAATGTCTCAATGGCTCGCTGGTTTTATTGATTTTCTTAGAGACTTGTCAGACTAGTGTAGATGTTGGGAGTTGACTAATAAGTCGTATTTTGTTATTATTCTGAAATTCTTTTATTCTTAGATGATGATTACTCTGTTGATATTTAAGGGTTATTTATGAAAATCTCATTGATTTGTGTTAAACTGAATGAAAATGGCTCAAAGGGTTAGCTTGGGGCTACTCGTAGCCTCAAGCACCGTGTGATGCTTCGGTGCCTATTTTTTGGGGCGTTACATGAATAAAATGACGAACAAATCTAGAAACTAATGGAAGACCCTATTCATCAAATCCATGAATGTTGATGGGGCATTCGTTGACCCAAAAGACATAACAAATAACTCTAAATGCCCTTATAAGGTATGGAAGGCAGGCTTAGGACATCAACCTCTCTAATCTTTAACTGATGATACCCTGGCCAAATTCAATCTTGGAGAAAAACTTAGCACTCTAAAGCTGATCAAACAAATTATGTATCCTTGGAAGAGGGTACTTATTCCTTACCGCCACCTTATTCAATTGCTGGTAATCAATACACATCCAAAGAGAACCATCCTTTTTGTGTATGAACAGAATAGGTTCACCCCATGGGGACATACTAGGACAGACGAAACCCTTGTCTAGAAGATCTTTTAGTTCCTCTTTATGCTATTATAACTCAACTGGAGCCATTTTGTATAGGGGAAGAAATATAGGATGAGTGTGCAAAACAAGATCAATCCCAAAATCAATCTCCTTATCGGGAGGGACACTAGGAAGGTCATTAGGGAATACCAAAAGAAATTCATTCACCACTAGGATAAAATGTAAAAAAGGACTCCCCGAGTTGGAATCTTTAATCTAGGCCAAAGGATAAAGGCACCCCTTAGAGATTAATCTTTGGGCTCTAATATATGATACACACCTTCTGTTAGGTACTAGAGAACCACCTTCCCACTAAATAACTAGCTCGTTAGGGTATTTAAACATAACCTTATGGGTTTGATAGTCTAGAGAAGCATAGCACTAGTGAAACCAATCCATCCCAAATAAGATGTCAAAATCAACCATGTCTAACACTACCTGATCGACCAAAGTCTCTCTCCTACCCACAGATACCACATAACCCTTATAGACTCTTCCAGACACCGCAAAGTCACCAACCAGGGTAGAAATAGAAGAGGTCAGAAAAATACTCAAGACCCAAACAAAAATACACAGCCACAAATAGGGTCACATAAGAAAAAGTGGACCCCAGATTAAGTAAATTGTACATATTTTAGGAAAAGAGTTTCAACATACTAGTAACGACATTAGGTAATTCCTCAAACTCCTTATGGGTAGTGAGAGAATAAAGATAATTTAGACTAATGTTAAAGCCAAATAGGGCACTTTTTGGTGTTTGGTGTTGGAGCTGATAAAGAGGCGACAAGAACTTTGTTTTCCCCAGAAGTAACCTTAACCATGGGATATATTCAAAGAACATGCCCTGGTTTACCATACTTAAAGAACTTGTCCCTTCACCAATCACACAAACCCTGATGCAATCGACCATAAAATTTGAAGGAGGATATGATGGAACTGATTAGGCATCACTCATCTGAGATTGGGCACCCTATTCCCTAGGACTATTGCTAACCTTAAAATTCCTGTCACCAGGTAACTTTGGGTAAGGAGAACTAGCCTTTGAGTAGGACTCAAAATTTCCCCACTTTCCCTTGGACCCATTTCTACCATCTCTGCTACTCTACTATTGACCTCCACACTGAGTAGAAAATCTAAACTTCTCACTCTACCTCCCCCTATCTCTGCCTATTTTTTCTTCTCTTTCTCCAGCTGCTGCATATATATAACCAACCTGGAGATGTCTATTTCCTAATTTGACAAAGTAGTCTTATTATAAAAATTCAAGTCTTGAGACAACTCAAAAGTAAACTTCCTCATTCTATCCCTCATAATAGACACTAACTCTAGAGCATATATAGATAACTGTTGAAGTTTTAAGGCATACTCCTTAACTAACATCTTGCCTTGCTTTAGGTTAACAATTTCTTTTTCCTTCACCGCCTTCATCTCTTAAGGAAAGAAATGGTTAAGGAAAACACTAGAAAATCATCCCACAGGGTTGACTCAGCATCGTCACCCCTTAAATAGTTCCATTCCTTATACCACTGATACGCCACATCTTTCAATTAGTTGGCGGCGAAGTCCACGCCCTTCAATTTAGAGGCATGTATGACATGAAAGTTATTTTATATCTCATCAAAGAAATTTTGAGGATACTTCTCAACCCTAACACCAATAAAGTTTGAAGGACTCAACCACATATAATGGACGACACTTGTGGCCTTAGAAGATAGAATAACAAAAGAACTACGCTTAGACCGAGAAGCCACAAACTGAGCCAATATATGAATAGACTAATGAATGTTAGTATTAATCATAATAGGCTGAGAAGCCAAAGAAGGACTAGAGAGGACTAGTGGAACTCTAGAATGGAAATCAAAAACTGGACCCCTAGATCGGGTGTGGGCCCTATAAGCAGGGCATGTCCCATCAACATTATCCTCGAGTGGGACAAAAGAGCTTCTATGAGTTTAAGATCGCATGGGAGGCATGATCTGAAAGGTGAACAAGTGGTAATTAGAGAAGATTTTAGGACCTTATATTCTGCAGTCCGAAAAAAGAACACATAAAAGAGAAACATTCCTAAATGCCTCATAGCTCCCCTCTTATTGGTCTGGCGCTCTACATACCCTTAAAACAGACTTCACTTGACATGAATTTGTAGATACCAAATTGACCATGAACCTATCACTCTAATACCATCTTGAAATAACCCAAACTATGGCTTGGCCATGTCGGATATCTCAAGTCCCATCGGGACCAAAGACCCACCCCTCTACCCAAACCATTGACCACTTTATTCTCCATGTTGGATGAATTCCGAACATATAACAAGATACAAGAATGTCAAATGAAAGACGTTATATTAAGTTTATAACTAAAACAAACCATCCATAACCATATGGCCAACCAATTATGCCTATACCAATACCAACACCAACACCGATACTGACACCGCCCATGCTCACAATGGTTCGACAAAGCCTCTAATCGAAATCAAAGAATATCCTATTGGGACATGCCCCCAACCATAGCAAAATTGAAAAACAAAAGAATAATAACAACATAATAAATCTATAACATAAAATGGGGTCTTTCAAAGTATTGAAGCTCACAACATCAGTCTAACTCAAAAGTTGTCCCTGACTTACTATGTCATCGAGAATGGGGAATGGATGTATGGCCGGTTCCTGCATCGTGTGGGGATATAATGTTTGAAGACAATTAGAGGCATGAACTCTAGCATGTAAATAAATGATAATGGTAAAGTAATGCGATCAATCCAAAACCAAGTAAAACCAATGCACATATGGGTCTAGTGTTACCCTCTGAAAAGGCCTCGGTGTGTGTTAGCCACATGAACTAGAGATAGGATAGATCATAAGAGATTTACTTATTCCCTTTTCCCTCTATGATACATATATATGTGTATAGGATTAGGGGATTCCCTTGTACCCAATGAGCATATGGTCATCAAGACCAACCCTCATGTCGGCAATTATGAGTTCCTAGTATTTGTCTTTCGGACTCACACCTTCATGGAAAGTTATCACAGCCCCCATTATTGCCCAATTAAAATATCTAACACATAACTAAACTACTAGTTCCAGGAGTCAATTGTTAAGGTATTATTAAGTGGTATCGTCATACCTACTATATCTTACATGCTATGTTATTATCCATTAAGAGGGATTTTCATATACCCCCAAGACATAGTTCCAATACCTTATATAGCATAATATCACCAATATACTATGAATTAGATCAATATATAAGGATGGTAAACCTAGCCTGCCTAGATATAGAACAAAAGCCTGGTAAAATCCTCTAAATCATTAATTTCTCCTTTTGAGAAGCTTCTGCAAGAAGCCGCACTATCAAAATCATAGTCTACTCATCATTACAAGAACAATGGTACCTATATTATATTTTATGTGTCATGTCAAATATTATGTAGAAATCCCATGTGAGACCCACTTGCGGAATCATACTTTAGAAATTGACAACGCGTCCCTCTATGCTCAAGGAACATATACCCTCATACATGGGCAAATTTTAATCTTAAATAGTGCTACAATCAACCTACTATTATACTAAGGATTTTTGGGAATTAATTAATCAATCTACTATGAAAGCGATGAAAACTTACCAAGAATTTAGAGAAGAAATAAGTAATTCAAGCTTAGTATCTCCCCAAAATCACCTACTAATAGCTCTCCCAAGTTTCCATATGTTTTAGGGTGTTTCACTCTTGAAATTGTGTGAAAATAGGAGAGAATTTGTGAAATTAGGACTTTTAAAGGATGCCCAGTTGCCTCTTAATCGAACACTAGTCCACTTAAGCGATCATTACTTTTGTAGGCAAGTTCTACTTTAGCAACATTTGCTGCTTGCATGCATATTGCTTAAGCAGTCCTTTTGCTGCTTAAGAATTGGCGAAACTACTTAAACGACCCTCATCTATGCAAGCCTTGTCTCTTAAGCAACTAGCTTACAACTTAAGTGGACCCTTTGATTAATGTCGCCCAAACTATCCCTGAAAGAAGATACAATATGGGTGTTGTCAAAGTATAGTGACCCAACTAGGTCGGGGTAGCTTATATAGGGAATAGGTAACTAATACCTCAAAATTTTTGCCCTTGCAAAATTCTAAGTTTTAAACTCACTATCAAACGTACAACTCACTTTATAAGTTATAAGGTATCTTGGTGGGTCAGATGACCCCAGACATAGGGTGTACAGTAAAGTTTTCCTAAGTTAATGCCTTAGTTACAATTGGGGGGTCATAAGCCGTAAAGAATCTATATGTGTCATATAGTACAAATCATAGGCTAACCAGTATTTTTCCCCAAGTGTGCTATTCTAATTCTGAATAGGTATTGTGAGTCATATCAACTCATTACAAGTCATAATGTGCCTTCCATAAGGTAACGAGTGTAGGGACTTATTGTTTCTCGCCAGGCTACGACTCGTAGTGATAAGTTGTAATGCGACCTTACGAGTCATAGGGTGACTCGTGGTTACTAACGATAGTTTTTCATTGTTTCATCAAGGGTATTTTGGATATTTCCACTTTTACCCTATAGCAACCCACAACATAAAACACTATTGGGTACCCCATTATAATCTATAACATAATAAAAACACTCTCAAGGCTCTCTCAAATTCATTCAAGAATAAACATTTAGGGTTTCTCAAGGTTGGCAATTAGATCTTCCAAGGGTGATTCCTTTTTTAAATTTCTTGGTGATTAAGTCATGTGACTCTACCTTTAAATTTGTTTTAATTAAAGCTTGAAATTATAGAATTGCTTATGTGGATTTGAACATGGGTTTTAATATGGGTTGACGGTTTTGGAATAAATGTTTCTTTAATTATTTTCCCATAATTTATTATGAACTATTTATGATTTATTAATGGTTTTGAACTCATGGGTGCATGGGTATGGTGAATAAACTAACGGGTCATGATTTCCAATAATTTGATGATTTTGGCTTGACATATGATTTTGGAAATTGTGTTCCCTTAACCCATTTGAGAAATTGATATTAAGATATGGTTTTGTCACATGGTTTGACTTGCTCACTTTATCTACTGTATGTAAAAAAGGGATAAGAACCACATATTGATTTTAATTGAACCTTAGGGATGGTGAGTTTCCCATGTGAATGAATAATTGAACTGAAGGGGTTGTTAATTCCCCTATGTGAAGGATAATTAATATGACATGATAATATTTCTTGCAAGTAAAGTTGTTATGACAATACCAACGGGGTGCCTAATTAAATAAATTCGTTCAATGAATGTGAATGTGTGAAAAATATTTTAATTGATATTAAAATAGGGTTATGTAGTTGGGCCGTGAAAGTGGAGGTCCTGAGAGATCAATACTGGAAACATGTTTATGGGCATGGGGTCTAAATAATCGAGTGGTTTAAGTCCCTCTTATTAAATAACTGGGTCATTTGAGTCCCCTCGTGTTAAACGAGTAGGTGCTTAAGTCACCCTTGATATATGACTAGGAGATTCAAGTCCCATATTCTACATATGTACATGTGATTATTCTTCTATTTGAGTAGTTACACATACTGGTACATATGTGCATGTGATTATTCTTCTATTTATGCAGCTACACACATTGAGGCACTTTCAGATGGGGAAAAACGAAACCTATATAGCCCGTAGGTGCCTTTTTATGATGATTGAGCTACACAATCTAGGCTAATGTTTTAAAATTCATGCTAAGACTTATTCCTTACCTTGGTACATTATATTTATGTATATGTATGCGCATATTATTGTGTGTAATGGATTTGGATGATTTTAAACTATTGATCAAGGCATTATATATTTCCTTCCTTGTGATACATGCAAACGCTCAACCCGCTAACAATCTCCAGATGTTGTATCCCCACATAATGCAGGAACCAAAGATGCTTCTGCCTTTTCTGCCCAATGATAGGATTTTTGAGTTAGCAACAATCACCTTGAAGTGGTGAGCATCCTTATTCCAGAAGGCCATTGATTCTTGGTTTATCTCTTATCATAGACTTTTGTTTGGACTTGTTTGGCTATTACCAGGGGCATGTCCTGACTTAGATTGAATTGGTTTTGCTAGAGGATTTGCGGATTACTGTGTATTGTATATTATTGTTTATATTTAGAGACTTTTTTGAGCTTACAATTATTATCTTGTTATATGTTAGGAATTCATCTGCTACTAGTGTTTTTGTGTTTTGTTTGGCTAAGAAATTGGGGTATTCTCTAGTCCAAACGGACATGAGATACTAGTCACGACCAACCCCTGGTTTGGGTCATGACAAGGTTGAACTCATTTCTCAAACTTGCTAAAGTAGCTAGAAATGAGCAGTAAATTAATTGGATGGGATTCTTAGTAATAAGTATAAGTAAGAAAATTTGAATGCTTTTGGTTGTAAACAATCTGAAATGAACACTAGTTTTGTGTTCCCCCTGGCATCTAACTCTGTAGGTTTATCATGCTCAATCCAAATATCTCACTGCTACGCACGTAGAATATAACAAGGTATGTCTTACCAATAGTCTGTTGACACCCTTTGGCGAATCTTACTCATCTGCTCTCAACCTCAGAGTATCGCATTACTATAACTATCTCCTCCCAGTCTCAAATTATTAAACGATTGTTGATAGCCTCAAATCACTGTTGTGATCTTTTTTTCCCAATCTAAACCTCTCTCATAGGTTAGTATTTAATATATGCGGTTTCCAAATGTTTGTAACCATTACGAATGTAGTTGAAGCGAAGAAAATCACAATACATACAACAATAATGATATATAAGGATCTCATACTTCCACTACTTCATTATCAAGGGAATTAGCCACTCATAACTGTGAAACAATCCATGGAATTCAATAAAGAAAAAATATAATCAATCTCATCATAATAGACGAAGAAAACCCAAAGTCTCAAATCAATTAATCAACCAAACATAGAGAGCACACGAATCCCATTATCAAAAGTCAATCTTGGAATCAAAATATGTTTGTTAATAGTATAAGTGTGACATTGTGTATAAAATAACAATAAAACATCAAAAGAGCATATATAGATTACATAGAAACCCTAGGCATCCTTTCAAAAATAAAAGAGGAAAACTGAGTCGGTGGCCAACTATGATGCCACTTACAAGCCATAGGTGGCACCTACAGGACATAGGTGGCCTTAAATAGGTGACAAGGTCTTCAACTCTACAGTACCTCTTTGAATCATCAATTTCTAATAATTATGCTAGCACCTATTGGCCGTAGGTTCCCCATCATACGTAGTGGGGCCAAATTCTCAACTTATGATTCTCTGAACTTCAAACATGTTCCACCTACTTTGTTACCTAGTCCACGTAGGTAGAACCTACGCCATATAGTATCCATCGTAGGTGGACTCAAATCTCAGCTTTTAGCTTTTTTTCTTCTGTTTAGCTCCCAAACCTAGTTCCCTACAAAATAAGAGACAAAACACATCATATCTAACAAAATGACCTAAGTAACTTGAATATTTCTCAATTTTAAGGAATAAAAGTGCCATGAAACCATGTCACGTCAACACCCCTAACTTAGATGTTTGTATATCCCTAGGCAATAAATAACAACAAAATAACACAATGATACTTAACTAAGAGAAACCTAAGAGGCCTAAAACAATCAATTTCAATTTATTCTCAAGAACATCACCCCCTCAAATTTTGACACTACAAAACAAACTATGTGGATATCAATGTAGCATACTCATGTGACATAAGGGAATCAAGTAATGGCACTACGTTAGCCAAAAAGAATCATATAGGTTACACTACCCAAATTAATAAGTTTCTAGCAATACAACCTATGTGCCCCACAACAAAGAAGTCCTACTCACTCTATAGGATAATGCTTCGTACAACATGGATAATCACGAGATACTCACACTCACAAAGAAGTTCCAACAATGTGCATCAAATACCGTAGGCTTGCCTTTATTTTTTTTACCTTATCTTTTATACAGTCGGGTTAGGATCACTACAGGACCTTACTCAACTTGTAACGTAGGCTAAAGGGTTCGCATGGTAAATATGTGAATTTCGTGACTAAGCCTCCTAGGCTATCATGAAATAATTTATGAGTAATGATGGAACCTACTCTATCCCAATAGTAGGTAAGATAAACCCTAGCCCAAAGCTTTTTGAAATGAGCTAACTTTATGGAAATGCCCTAAAGAGGCCAAATAGGCAATTTAATACGTAAATAAGCAATGTAATAGAAATTCTAAAGGTAGCAAAAACTATAGATGACCATCCCCAGACCTGGTAGACCCAGTACAAGAGCTACTATGAATACGATCCAAGTCTAAAACTATGTACAACCATGTCTGGAAACTAAATACTAGACATAGATAGATATAGGGAAATGGGGCAACTCCAACTCTAAGAGCTCACCCTATCTTCCAAATCTAATACAACACAATCCCCTCAAATCAACGACAATAATTAGTACTAGAAACTTCATATAAAATGTGCAGAAGTGTAGTATGAGTATAAAACCCACTCGTACTCAATAGGCATAATAGGCTGACTGAACTAAATTATGATATAAATATGATATAACACAAGATAACATAACTAAGTTGAATAGAGTCAAACCTGAATCCACTCTAACATTGTTGTACATAAATAAGAAATAACTAGAATAATAACATAACATAACATAAAGATCAAATACAAACAATTATGACTACAACATTAACCCTCATAATCTAATAACTACGAAAAAGTAAGTAACCTAAAGCAGGCCTCCATAATCTTGGAGGGTACACTCAAAGATAATATAATCCGAAATGCCATCATTTACTAATCCTCAAGTTACAACCAAATCTTTCCATATCATACCACATTACGACAATATGCACCTCTAGTCTTTAAACTGATATCGATATAACCACTATGATACTCCATAACCAAAATAACAAGCATTTATAACATCAATGTCATCCCACCAATATCATGATTAGTATCATAGAAATATCCAGATATGAACTAGTAATCATATAATTAATATCATAATAATCTTTTAGGCTTGAACTGAGTATATGTTATCAATATTATTACCAATATCCTAACTTAAGAAGATAGTATATCATCATTATCTGGACTTAGACTAGTAAGTATATCATCGATATTATAATATATATCTAAAATTTAATCGATAAATGTATATATTAAATATCATAAGCAATAGCATAATAACTAGCTCAATCATTAGCATAATAACTAGCATAATTAATAATATAACCTCTAGCATAATTAATATGCCTCAACTCTCAATATTCAACCCATTATCACCATCAAGTGTCAATATTTCTCAATATTAACTCAATAAGAAATTTCAAGGTGTACAATAAGCGTACAAAAGGTTTTCAATAGCTAACACAAATCTTATCCTACGATGGGTCAAAGGGCCTACTTTAAAATCCCTGAAATCCACTACTAGGAAAGTTCTCCCCCCTCTATTACTAGGATATGATATCTAAATCCACTTTTAGATGTCAAACAAGCCTTAATTATGCCCTAAGATAGAAATTCTACCTATTATCTAAGCAACTAAGCCAAAGCACCTAAATTATGATTTTCCATTAACTTAAAAGGTCCAACTAACCCAAGTATTGCCAATTTGATTGCCAATACCTAATACACATACCAAATTTAATGTAATATCATAAATATATAGTGAAATATCTCAAATATATGAAGGGTAAAACCAAGGCTACTTGGACATTGAAAAAAGCTCGAAAAGTCCACTAAATCAAAACTTTTCTATTCGAGAATCATCCACAAGATGCCAAGCTATAAAAATCACCATCTACTCATCAACACTAGAATAATGTTACCTATTTTTCACCATTAATCTTTAGGTCCAAAAATCATACTAAAATCCCATGTGGATCCTATTTATTAAGATCGTGTTTCCAATGCCTTCCCAAAATTCACACATGCTCAAAGAGTAATTACCCTTAAAAATGGGTGCAATATTGATGGTAAAATTAAGTTATTAAGGTTTAGGGATTTTATGGATGAAAAGGGGAAAACCAATCATGAAATTATAGAAATCTTAACTCAACTATGAAGGAGAATAAAGAAATAATCGTTACCCAACTCCCAAATCACCCACAAACTCTAATTGTTAGCTTTTTCACTTCTTAGGGTTTAATTTTGAAATGCCCTACATTTTGGCCCTTTATAATTTCTTGAGCTTTGATCTCACTTCCTTGATTATAGCTCACCCCATAAGTCGTATAGTGTCTTGACGGGATAGGTCACCCGAGTTGTAAGGTTTCTAGTGAATCGTGTTTGATTTTTATTTGGTTACAACTTGGGAATACGAGTTGTAAGGACTCGTGATTAGTCATTAGGATGAGTAATAACAAAATCAATAATTTTGTTACTTTATTCTGCTCTAAGTACGTGTGGCTCACTAATATTTGCGAGGATATGTTATGAGTTGTTAGGTGAAATTGTAGGAAGTCCATTGTCTAGCCTATTTATGTTCAGTTCTTTCTATGAATGGACCCTACGAGTCGTACGGTATGGTTATGTGTAATCTAATTAAGTTATAAGGTTGACAGTATATAGGGGTCTTGGTCACTATCTTGGATACGACTTGTGGTCACGAGTCATAAGGAGGGGTTATGAGTCAATGGTTGACTCATAGTCAAGGATGACAATTTTCCCACTTTTAAGTTAATGACATTTTGGACATTTCCCCTTTGACCAAATTGAAACCCACATCTTATTACCTCTTTAGGGTACCATTATCCCTCATAAAACATATAAAATAACTTTTCAAACACTCTCTAATCCTCTAGGTCAAGAACCCTTTGGGCTAATTGGGGCTTCCAAGGGTAATTTCTCTCTATACTTCTTGGCGTTCAAGGCATGTTACTCTTCCCTCATTGTAAATTTTGTAAAATCATGTGATTTAAAATTTTGTTCATGAGATATTGATGTTTGGTTTTGAATTATAAGTTGAGGGTTTCTAATATAAATGTGTTTCTTATATGATGTTTATGAAGTTATTATGCTTAAATTGATGGTTGGTAAATACATGAGGGTTCATGGGAATGGTGGATAGAAATAGGGGTACAATGGTATCTCCATATCAATTTTTTTGGTATGGAAATTGGTGATAATCTAAACCCGCTTGCATAATTAAATATTTGTCTATGCATTATCACTTGACTTGACTAATTTTATAAAAATATTGCATGGTGTACATGGTTTAATGGTTAAGAATGGTTTTGGAAACTTTGTGGGGTACGCGGAAATACCCCAAGTGATTTTATTATGAAAATCTTATGGGGTACATGGGAATCCCCCAAGTGACTTTAATAATGGAGTCTGTAGGGTACAATAAAATCCATTAAGTGTTGGCTAATGACATTGCATAATTGGTATAATTAGTATTATTTGGATCATTTAGATAATTTTGGAATCGTAAATTAGGTGAAATTGTCTTAGATATATATGTTTAGGTAGAATTGCTATCTAAGGTCTAATTATGGATTAATTGACCTCCATAAGTGAATTTACATACCTTATCTTTGTACGAGGTAGAATTTACCTTAGAACAGATTTTGGGTATTAGAAGTGAACGCCTCTGGCCCACCATAGTCCAATACTCTTACTCCTTGTAGACTTATTAGGCGTGTTATATCTTTAGTTTTCATAGTTTAGAGTTAGAGAAACTAGATCCTTGATGTTATTCAATATTGTTACTTGGGGTTTGGTGCTAGTTCAAAATTAAGTCTAGTGATTTATTGGTATTGAGTTTCGGTTCAAGTCTAGCAATTGATGTTATGAGTTATGGTTCAAGTATGGTAAATAATGATGATGATTTAATGAGCTTAGGTTGGTGTTCAGCATTGACAGATGGTTTATATTAAATTATAGAATGGGTGAATTCATAATTATAGATTGACACTTGGTAAATTTATTGAACTTTGGTTATTTACTTCCTTGATTTCTCCTTCCAAGATTATGGGGACGGTCTCATAGTATTATTTATGCTTTTTTCATATTATATCTATTTTAGTTATTTATTTAAAGTACTGGAGCTCATTATAGGTTTGCCCTTTTACCTTTAGTTAGCATACTTATCTGCATATTATTATTCTTATATTACAATTTAGCTCAGTCGGCTAATGAAGCCAACTAAATACCCATGATTTTGTACTTATACTATACTTCGGTACTATTTTGGTGCAAATTTCAGTACTAGTAGTTGCCACTGACTTTTTGATTGTGTTGTTTAAAGTTTTGAACGCTGGATGAATTCTAAGAGTCTATATTGCCCTTTTCTCTTTCCTCTACTTTTCTTAGTCTTTCATTATTAAATACTAATGTACATTGACCATTATAGTACTTGTATTTTCTTTTTCCTAATGGCTCTTGTATCGATACTACAAGGTCATGGGATGGTTATTGATGGTTTATCTATTTTTTAGACAATTATTATAACTTAAATTATCACTGCAAGTCCTTACTTGCAAATTTCCTTCTTTTATTCCTTTTAACCAAATTAGCCCATTTCTTCTAGCTCTAGACTATAGTTTGACTTACCTACTTCTGAGGTAATGTAGTAGTCATCATTACTCAAAAATTAAATCATAAAAATTAGTATCATATCTAGGTTCATCGGTATTATTGGTACAAGAGCAAGTGTCTAGTAGAGTCTCATGGATAAGAATGATAACATTTGTTTCTTATCTTTGAGAGGATATAGGAAATTTTTATGATGACTTCATTTTTTTCAATCTTTTGTGCTAAGAGCCTGGGTTGGTTTCTAAAGATTCCATTGATTTTATTTTTTTACAGATAGCAAGGACACATCTTACCACTACACAAAATAAGGATCTCAAGTCTATGACTAGGGATCTTATTATAGTTTGTGGATTCCCTAGATGTTAAGGACATCCTAGGGATGCATTCCTATCTAGGGACCAGGAGAGGAGGACTTCACCAGATCCTATCCTGCTGAGGAGGTAGAGATCTTTCTTTCCTAGCTAACAGTAGGTTAAGGACCAACCCAAACTCTACTAGGGTTTATTACTATTTTAGTTCTTAGGGATGCATTGGTTCCACTCTTGGGATTAGTTTGGGGTACATTATCTGATTGTGCAAAACTTGAGGATCAGAGTGGTACTGAGGTGGGGTTGTAGCTTGTAAATGCATCTATCAAAGTCAAGGTCCCTCCTATGTCGGTGGTTGCTCAACTAATATTTTTTTGATCGGTGGTTTCCCAACCTACTATTACTATTGAGAAGCAAAAGATGTTTGGTACATTCTTATGATTGGCTTCATCTAGGTTTTCTAGTACATCAGGCAAGATGCTTTTGAGTTCTTTATTTATTGTGAGGATAGATTTCATAATTTTCACCTAGTCAAGACTCGTGGTATTCATTACACTACCTTTTAGTTGGATTTGACAGCTTAACTTTGGTGGAGAAGTCATCTTGATTCCTAGTCCACTAGATGTTTGCCACTAATATGGACTCTATTGTTTTAGATTTTCTTAGAGAAGTATATGCCTTGAAGTCTTAGAGATCATTTGAGGGATTAATTATCGAGATTGGATAGGGATCCTTGAATATTATGGAGTATGATGCTCAATTTCATAAGTTGTCTAGGTATGCTACTACTAAATTGACTAGCGAGTATAAAAGGTTTAATGTTTTATTCTAAGATTAGTACGCCCTCTCTACATGTTTACACAAAGTTTGGTAGTTGTGGGTAGGTCTTTTGATAAAGTGTTTAATCATGTGCATGTTATGGAGGACATGCATTGCGAAGCCTAAGGGGGAAGCTATAAGAGTCCATGATATTAGGGTAGTTTCAATAGAAGTTATACTGGTTGGTTATTCAGATATCGTTATTCAAGGGATTATGAGTCCTATCCTCTTATATTTGTGATGTTAGTATGGAGATTCCATTGCTTAACTCTTTTCCTATTGTTCATAAGTTTTCTAATGTTTTCCCTATCAAAATCCAAGTCTTTCTCCTAAGTGTGATATTGAGTTTGTTTTTTATCTTTAGCTAAGAACCCAACCTATTTCTATTGCACCGTGCTATATGGCTCCTATCGAGCTTAACAAGTTGAATTCTCAACTTTAGGATCTTCTTGGTAAGGGTTTTATTACATCGAGTATGTCACTTTGGGGAGCCTGTATCTTATTCATGAAGAAGAAATATAGTTCCTTGCATATGTATATTGACTACATGCAACTTAATAAGATGATGGTGAAGAATAGGCATCTTATACCACACATTGATTATTTTTTTGACCAGCTTTAAGGAGCATCGACATTCTTTATGATTTATTTGAGCTCCAGTTACCATCTATTGAGAATTCAGGCTAAGGATATGACAAAGATAGTTTGGACTTGATATGGTCATTATGAGTTTTTCGTGATGTAGTTTGGGTTGATCAATACCCAAACAATGTTTATGGGTTTGTTGAACCACGTGTTCAGGCCTTGTTTGGGTTCCTTATGATTGTGTCCATCAATGATATATTTGTGTATTTGACAAGTAGGGAGGAGCATAAGCAACATTTTAGGATTGTGATCTAAACTTAGAGAGATCATAGGCTTCTGCCAAATTCTCTAAGTGTAAGTTATGGCTTGAGTCAGTGACATTCCCATGACATGTAGTGTCTAAGGGTGGGATTATAGTTGGCCCATTGAAGATTGAGGCTACTTGTGATTAGTACAGGCCTGCATCTCCGTCTAAGGTTAGTGGCATTATTTGTTTGGCTGGTTACTGTAGATGATTCGTTGAAGTTTTTTTTCTATTGCAGCACTGATGACTAAATTTACTCGAAAGAGGGTCCTTTCTGGAGTTTCAAGGAGTATGAATCAAGATTTAGGAAGCTCAAGGAATTTCTCACTTCAGCTTCTATTTTTGCCTTTTCTGTTTAGGCTGAGGGATTCATCATATACATGCTTCTTTTAGTGTTAGTTTGGGTTGTATACTGACGCAACATGGTTGAGTTTTTTCTTATGGATTTGGAGTTAGTGGCTATATTTTTGGTGCTTAAGATTTGGAGGCGTTATCTTTATCACGTGCATTGTGAGATCTTCACAGATCATATTAGTCTTCAATATATTATGAACCACAGAGAGATTTATTCTAGGAAGCAAGGATGGATGGAGATGCTTAAGAATTATGACATCTCAATTTTATATCATCCAGGAAAGGCAACTATGGTATCACATGCCTTAAGACAAAAAGCGATGAGTATGGGTAGCTTGGCTTCAATTTTAGTTTCTCAAAGTCTGTTGGCATGAGACATCTAGTACTTAATCAACATGATGGTATGACTTGATATTTATGACACCAGGAGGATTCTTACTTGTGTTGAGGTGAGTTCTACCCTATTTGAGCAGATTCAGAGTCATCAGTTTAAGGATATGAGACTTTGCATCATCTGTGATCAGGTGTTGAGTTGTGTGTCTAAGATGGATACCATAAATTCTAAAAGCTTTCTAAGATTTTGTTGTCATAATTTTGTTCTGAGGGTTGGTGACTTGCTTCAGTTTATTTTACATGAGGATCACATCTCTAAGTATTCTATTTATCGAGGTACAACTAAGTTGTATAGAGATTTGAGGCAGCATTATTGGTGGAGTGGTAGGAAGAGAGATATGGTGGACTTTATAGCTCCTCACCTATGTTGTTAGTTGTAACAACTTGATTTTTGGCGATTTGAACATTTTACTTCTTCCCATGGTTGCTTTGTGGTATTTCTCATTTGTAGGGATAATTGGTATAGTTTTCAATGCATTTTGATATGATTTGTGCTAGTTTAATAATACTAAATGTATATATTTAATATCATAAGCAAAAGCATAATCATTGAATATGAATTAATAGCTTAATTCAAGAATATGGCTAATTGATTATAAACCCATGACACCTATTAACCTATTTCCTTCTAAATAGTTAGATAATATAGTTCAAAGGTGTATACCAAAAGTTGATATGCTTGAGATATTGCAGGTGTGTGAGTCTTCTCCTGTTGGAGGACATCATGCATGTGATTGCACAACCCAAAAATTTTTGAAGAGTAGGCATTCTTTCCAACCATCTTTAAGGATGATTATGAGTTTTTGAAAGCATATGATCAATGCCAGTGACACAAATCAATTTCGAAGCATCAGGAAATGCCTATGCCAACCATGCCACAGGTTGAATTATTTGATATGAGGGGAATCGACTACGTGGGCCTTTCATGATCTGTTATGGGTGTAATAACATTCTAGTTACTGTGGATTACGTATCCAAATGGGTTAAAGCTATGGAATTAGCTAATAATAAGGGAAAAAAGGTAGTACTATTCTTGAAAAAGAACATCTTCTCTCCTTTTGTCACTCCACATACAATTATTAGTGATGGGGGATCATATTTTTGTAATAAGGTATTTAGGTATGCATTGGCAAAATATGGTGTAAAGCAGCACAAGTTAGCCACGCCTTATCATCCCTAGATTAGTGGCAGGTTGTAGTGTCCAACAGAGAGATCAAACTAATTCTTGCCAAATCTGTAAATGCTAGCCGCAGTAATTGGTCAAGGAAGCTTGATAATGTTCTTTGGGATTATGTACTACTTTTAAAACTCCAACAGGTATGTCACTGTACCAATTGGTCTTTGATAAGGCCTATCACTTGTCAGTGGAACTGGAACATAAAGCATTATGGGGACTAAAACATTTGAACTTGAGTTGGAAAAAAGTGGTTGAATTAAGATTGGGTCAGTTGAATGAAATGGATGAGTTTCATATTTGGTCATATGAAAGGTATAGCCTTTACAAAGAAAACATGAAGCTATACCATTATTGGAGTATTGAAAAGTGAGAGTTCCAAGTTATGGATTGGGTCTCTATTAAACTCAAGATTCAAATTATTTCCAAAAATGCTGACATAAAAATGGTCTGGCATATTAAAGGTAACTCAAGTATTTGCATCCGGAGTAGTGGAGCTTGAAAATAGAGAAGGTTAATGGTCAGCGTATCAAACAATATGTTGGTCTAAAATAAGAGGCTAAAATTGTGATATCAATATACCTTGATGACATCTGAGTAATCAAGATAACTAGGTAGTACCGCGTGTTAAATCAAGTGCTAGTGGGAGGCAACCCATAATGTGTTGTAAAACCATGTAGTTAGTTGTGTTTTATTTAAATAACCACTATGATCTATGTGTTGAGTGTGTAGGAGTTGAAATTTCAAGGAGATGGAAGGGTGAATATTTTAGATAAGAAGAGACAAAAGAAGCTAAGTAACGTCATGCATGTGATGGACCGTCATAAAGACCATCGAACCAAGGTAAACAAATGATAGTTTCTAGATAAAAGGTGAATATTGACGCGACAATCCATCATTACTGCAATGTTACGCCAAACCAACTGCCATAAATCAACAACCTAGATACATTATATTAAGAGCCGACAATAATAGCGATGGGTCATCAACTTTATGATGAACCATTACCAAAACTATCATGGTCTAGTAGATCTAAATAGTAAACTTTGCCGACCCAGTTTTGATAGTAAAAAAGTTTTCAAATTAGGCACATAACTCAACACACATACACTCAGGTATAAAATATGTGTAACTGACCATGTTCATGAACGACTCTTTCACTCTACCCTTTGAAATGGTTAAAACACCCACATTCATCCACTTTTAAATTACATTTATTCCCCACTAACTCTTCAGTTCATCTTCTATTGCTATATAATCCTTGCCAGGCATCTCATTTCATCTCATAACTAAGAGAAAATTCTCTCTACTTCAATTGATTACTTTTTGTTGCTAAAGAGAACAACACTAATTTACATTGCTTCCAATTTTTGTTAACTTTCATTTAAACCCTAAGTATGTTTTGTAGCCTTAACCTTTGTGCGTTTGATGTTTGAAATTGCATGAAGTAGTAAGAATTTTACTTTTAGATATTGGTTTAATTTTAAAAATAAAGTGTGTTATACTGTGGTGGAGACTACATAGAGGTGAAGTCTGTGTAACCCTTCTACAGAGTTAAACATGCTAGTTTGATAGGTTGAATTGGTAAAACAATTTGGTGTGAAAACATAGCCCACTACATATTTGATGAAATATCCCAATGGAATTTTCCAGAAATGGGGTCGTAATGGTTTATCCGATAGTCAATCACATCATTGACAGACCATTACAAGAACTAATGCTGAGTCAGGGAATACATAAATCACTAATTAAAGTGTAAAGGTGGAGCCAACGGATCACCGCAGAGTCAATGGACCATTTCTCAGTACTGGAAGTAATAAAAAAATTTTGGAAAGAGGGTATGACACACCTTACGAACTTCCAGGCATACATTGAACCATTAGTGTGACGGCCATAATTCAGCCATCTACATTCATTAACTATGATAGGAGGTATGACTAGTCGTTGCCAACACGATGGGTCACTGGCCTAGTCATCGATCTTAAATAGAATTGTGCCTTTCTTTTATTTAAAGTTATGGTTTCATTTTAATTAATCTTGTGTTGTCTACCTCTTGTGTTAGGTTTAATAACATAGAATCTACCATCGAGGAGAGGTGGGGGACAATGTTTGAAAGATTGAGAGACCGCCATCTTAAGGATTCATGATAAATTGATACTGAAGCCCCATCCTACTATACTCGATAGAGTGAAAGAAATCGCAAACCACCCTTCTAGTCTAATGAGGAGGGGGAAGTATAAAGTGTTTAATGAAATTTAAAGTAATGGTAACTCTAGTTCAAGATTGAGTAATGAGGGTAAAAAGGATCTTGAGCAAGATAAAGGAGATATGATTCATAGCAAAGAATCTAAGGTTTGGCTGATAATTAGGTGGAAGGTTGAATGGTCAAAGAAACACTATTATAATGACCTTCAACCTGTATAAAGAAGAATTATGAAGAGGTTTGATTGTATAAGAATGTCAAATCATCACCACAGATCTCCTAAAATATCCTGACCTTGAGAGGCAATTCAAGGAGCTCTAGTTGGGATGGCTGAGTATACCTTCTAGATCATATTACCTCACTAGTGTTTGGGAATTCGTTGTGAATTACCTAGCAATATTGGATAAAGATAGTCCAAATGGTTCAAGGGATGAAGATATGAGGAAAAAGATAAGAATCCAAGTGAGAGGAGTAACAGTGGACATCTCATAGCATACCATATATTGAGTATTATTTTGTCAGCTTCATACAACCCCTACCATTACCCTAGAGTTTGAGCGCTGAATAACTATGATGTCTACTCAGAGACCTTGGTTAGCAAGAATATTGATAGATAGAGGGAACCCTTTATGGCTAAGGAATAGAGATATTTGATAAATATACATTAACATTTAAAGCCAAATTTTGGTGGGGTTTGGTGAGATTGAGGTTGATGCCGACTGGGGGCAATGTGAATTTGGATCCACAATTGGAAGTGTTGGAGGACAGCTTGATTAAAGGGCTGAAAATAAATTTTATCCAAGTTATAGTAGATGAGTTGTTCGTAAAGGCACACAAAAATTCTAGTACCCTGCCTTTCCCATGTGTTATTATTGAGATTTGTAGGCAAGAAAATATGCCAATCATTCTAGGATCTGATAATGAAGTTTAGTGAGACATTATATTGAGAAGACGATGAATAAAAAAAATTTTGAGATGAGAGTACACAAGCCACAAACATTTAGAACACAGTCCCAACCCTCTCCAAAAGCATCAGATGCTCCTTTAGTTGTGCCATTACCTCTAGATACTATTGTTCTATCGGTCAATTCTACAATATTTAAGATAATACCTTTACCCCCTACTATCGATGTTGTGGACACGCAATCCATGCGACTTGGCTATTTGAATTACAGGTCAACTAAGGAGAATTTTATGAAAGTGGTCAAAGCTAAGAAAAAATTTGAACAATAATTAAATGTATGGGCCAAAAATTTAAAACAATATATGGATAGAGTTAAATTTGAGACTTTAACGCTTTATGGAAATCTGCATGCATAAATGGATGATATGGACTAATGAGTGAACACTAGGATATGAAAACTATCGATTCCAAATCTAGCTATGTTCACTGCTGAGCTAAAGCAGGTGTAGGGTGATATAACTAAATTTGAAAATGTAACCTGTTTCAAGTATGTATGATCCAACATCTATAGAGATAGATGAAGAAGAAAATATAATGGTTCTAATAGGTTAACTACTAAAATACAAAGGTAATTCTATGAGTAAAGGTGGTGAGAAGAGATCATAAGAAAAGAGAAGACATAAAGATGAGACATATAAGAAAGAATGAGGCAGAAAGCATTGTAACGTTCAAAGAGAGATGAAAAATTAAGGAAGAAGAGAGTTAATGATGAATCTACCAGTGTGTCTACTAGCACCGCTCAGGGAGGTAGGCACATGACACCAGTTTTCTAGTATGTGAAAAAGTGGGTGATTTGAGAACCTCGGTTACCACTACGGTTACTATTACTATATCGAGACAAGTGAGGTCTCCCATGAATCGAGGGACTCCAAATCCTATAGGATTTTCAATTATTCCATTCCTTTGTGATTTATTACTAATGTATTGTTGACAAAGCATTATTTTTAGTGGGGTAGGGTTCTTGTATCTCTTGGGAAGTCCATCACCATGAGAGTTTTTGTTGCCCGTATTGTTTTCCATCACGTGTTATCTAAGAGAAAAACATATTTAGCCTTTTTATTTCATTGTTCTATATTTATTTTTTTTATGTGATTTTATATATCATGAGTGTACATATCATGTTTGTTAAAAGAAAATGATCGAATGTAAAGCTATTGGTGGTTGGAATACGTGATGTTGTGAAATCAGTGGTTGGAATATGTTATGTTTTGAAATAAGGACCACCATCAACTTTTTTTTATCTTTTGTATAGTATTTAATGATTAAACATTGGGGATCTATACGTGGCATTAGAATCTCTAGGTAAAGTAAGTGTGTTTAAGATAAACATAAGTCTGAAAATTAGTAACATGAGTATTAGTTCACTGCAATGCATTTTTGAGGATTTTATGTATTTCCTACTTTGTATATACAGCTAGAACTTGCCTAGTTCACTGTGTTAAGTGATGTTTGGTAAAATAAGATAGGATCACAAGCCTTTTTATTCAAGCCTTAAAATCTTGACCAAGAATATAGCTATCCGTATATCCCATTGATCCCCTTTTGGGCCAATAACATTTTATTCAACAACATTAACCTATTTTCTTTATTATTAAATCCTTGTTTTGGAACTGGCACCTCTTTGGAAAATTTTCACTTTAACTCAGGTGATTTACTAAAGGTTTGGGTAGCTACTATAGAGAGTTAATGAGTGGAAAATGGGTCAAAGAAAATTTTAGGTGTTAAGCAATTACATTTGCCCTGGTCCTTTGTGGATATTGTGCACCTCAACTTATGGCGTTTGCATAACTTGAGGGTGGATAGTGTAGAAAGTTTAATGATTAAATTAACTCAAGTTGTCGAAATTGCTTAATAGGAGATGTACATAAATATATTTTAAAAAGGGCATTGGACACTAAGAGGGAAACACAAAGCAAAAATGGAGGTTAATAAGTAGTAGGATTGAAAAGGAAGGTTGAGTCACTATTCTAAGAAGATATCCTACCTACATCTATGCCCTCATTACAAGCCTCATTTAGTCCAGTATTTATCGTTGATAACCAACTGTACCACTTAATAGAATGTTAAGGACAAGACTATGGCTTTGTGTATACTTTGTTTGAAATATTTTGTGAGAGTAAGATATATGAATAATAGTACTTGATTTGAATCAGTCAATGTGAGAAGGACTTCTTTTGAGGTGAGAGCATGTGAACTATACTTGTGATTACTGATCCTTAGATGTGGTGTTCTATCTATATACATGTAATGTAGATAGAGTGTGATGCCAATCATGGATTCCTATGAGTTAGGATCACTAAACCTGTGTACATATTAAAGTGGTATTCCTTGCTTGCTTAAACAGTTGCTCATTCATTCATGATCTGGAAGGATATATGATATAATCTTAATACTTTGTTTGGATGGTGGTTTTCCATGGTTTCAGAATGTACGGTTTTGATATTAACTTAAGGTATAGTATGGTATGATATGGTACTATATAGAATAGTACAATACAATGATTGTATGGACTGTATCATTTACAACTATTTAATAATAATTTTGTTGTTTTGTTTGATGGTATGGTACTATATCATAATAGATAAGTTTACTAAAATATCCCTAACTATTTTCTTTTCAATCTCTTACAACTTGCTTAAACATGTGTTTAAACCCACTAAATGTATTGTATTTCTTCCTGAATCCTAGTGAAAAGCCCTCTAAATGCATTGTATTATTGTTGAAGTTGGAGATATTCTTAAATAAGGCATGATGTCTATGTTTAGCAGTTAGTTATAGGGATTACTTGGATGGGGTGATTAGTTTATTTTGGTATTTAATAATTTCTTTCAATCAAGACATGTTAAAATTATGTCTTACATGTGAGTTTTATTTTGAGCATAAGATAATTTGTAAAATGTGTGACTTTAAATCCCTGAACTATGAGTATCGACTGTTGACATCTTAATTTCCAGGTGTGGTAGAAGAAGAGAAGAGAAGAGAATGAGGGATGAGAAGGGGAAAGAACAAACAAAACCCAAAGGAGAACAACATAACAAAATCGAGGAGAGATTGAGCAAAAAATGTAAAAATAAAAATAAATTAGAGTTTGAAGTAATATAGGAAAAATGGTAAAATAAGATTAAACAATATTATATAAGGGTGTAATTGAAAAAAAATAACAAAACCATGGGATACCACAAATTGGTGGTTATTTAAATTGAGGGATTCCATGGTTACAAAACATGAAAAGATATCATATCGTAACATGTCTTTTAGAAAAAAATCAAAACAAACATAGTTTCCTTGGTAACCATACCATACCATACCATGGAAAACCACCATCCAAATAAGGGGTAAGTTGTTTGAGGACAAGCAATCATCTTAAGTTGAGAGTGTTGATGTAATAGCTTCTGATGGTATATTTTTTTATCTTCTACGAGGGATAATTATTTATTTTCAAGCAACTATTAGTTTTATTTGATATAT
This sequence comes from Capsicum annuum, assembly GCF_002878395.1. Taxonomy (NCBI): domain Eukaryota; kingdom Viridiplantae; phylum Streptophyta; class Magnoliopsida; order Solanales; family Solanaceae; genus Capsicum; species Capsicum annuum. Next base: position 116,066,731 of record NC_061122.1, on the reverse strand, counting down.
TTCATGCTTGTTCTCAGGAATAAAATATGAAGGCAAAAGTCTCAGAAATTTAAGTCAGAAGCTTGTAATGGGTAACTGCTTGACTGTCACGCCTTAATGGACCAACTAAATATCCTTAACCACAAGATAGACATTGGATTAAATTAGAACAAAGCGATGGACTGAGTGATGGGTCATCAGGACCGAGATGGATTACAACTTAAATAATCTCAAAAAACTAAAACCAAGAGTAATTATGTGGAATTTAATGAGAGGGGTGATAGACCATCTCCTAAGCAATCGGTAACTTATTTGGGTAGACCATCTTTGGAAAGTTAGCACCGTCACTGTATCACTTTGATTTTTTTGAACCGAAATGCTACACGGTGCTCATGCCCTTGAAAGACCACAAGCTAACTCATGACTGATATCTGTACCGGTACGCTACATAATATATGTCTATTAATGCGGAAACATGAACTGAAATTCCATAATGTTCAACACTGAACATAATCTAAATTATAATAATAGCTGAAAATGGTTTAACAATACCAAAACAAATTTAAAATGACTTTCTTAAATGCTATAGTCTGAAAGCCTCTAAACTATCTGAATAAGGAGTTGATGGGACATGTCCCGAACTAACTCCTTCTAATAAACTGACTAATAAGATAATGAATAAATAATCTATCCTCGAAGAATGAGGACTCACTTCTAAATCTGACAGCTAAAATTTTCAATTCTACTACTACTCTGGAACTCATGCCTCTGATCCTATAGTGTAACATAAGAGAAAGCACCATAGTAAAAATGCATCAGTACGACTGAACGTACTGAGTATATGAGTGAGGTAGGATAAATGAAAAGGGTTTATAGACATGAATAATACTAACTTATATGAACATGAGAATACATACATGACTACGTAACTGTAACTGAGATCATGATTGGATTGAATACTGAGTTCTGACTACTGAGTTTACTGATATTGACATCTGAGTCACTGATGAGTGAGAAACATTGATACTGTATTACTGATTATTGAGGGACTGATACTATGTTACTGATACATGAATAACTATGTCTGACAGTTCTGATTATAAAGAACTGGTCTGGTTGAATGTATCTGACAGTCCTAAAGTTGAATACTGATAACATAAATTTTGATAATTTATATGACTGATAACATGAGTTCTGAGAACTGATATAACTGATAACATGAATGACTATATTTGACAATCCAGAATCTGATAAAACTAGTTGAGTTTCGTACTGTATCAGAATTGAATGTATTTGATAGTCCTGAAATCTAAAGAACTATTTGAGTTCTTTTATTGATACTAAGACTGTAACTGAGACTATAGAAAGTAGTCATCTAACGGACATTCCCCAAATGTACTATAATAGTTGAGCTGGGGTCCAATCTGCGCCCTGATTAGAAGGGTGTCAATACTGTGCCACTAGTAAGGACAACATGTGAGTAACTCTCATATAATAAGTAACTCTAATGAAAATGGTGGGAATCCTAATATAATAGGTTAATCCACCTTATCTACCCTCATATAAAAAGATATGATGTCTCAACCTATGCTGGCTACATAGTTCTAGAATGCAAGGATTGATTCTAAGAATCGCACCCTTAAATAACGGTGAGTTCCGATCCTTAGGTTCACTCGGTGCAAATTCCTAATCCCATCTGAATAGATACTAAACTGATTAATTTTTCTGAACTGGTACTAATGGTGTAGTTTAGCGGAGATAAACTGAATTTACTGAGTTTTATTAATTGACAAAATGCTACTGAGATCTGAGGATTGACTGAGGGTACTGTAGTTACTGAGATTGACTGGGAATACTGAGGTTACTGAGATTACTGAGTACTAAGATTACTGAGATTACTGAACTACTGAGCTTATAGAGATTTCTGAGATTTCTAGGTTTTCCTGAGTCACATGACTGACTGAGTTCTATGCATCATTGCTTGACTGAGGATATCATGAAAACATGACTTTGCTCTAGACACGCAACTATATTTTTCTGGTACAATTACCCCCAGGACTCGATGGAAGGAAACTGACACAATGTGACTTTCTTGAATACATGACCATCAATAATAATCCATAATACGTAAGTAAGGGATTTCATAAAGTACATGGTCATCATAATATTTAACATGAATGGGAATTCTTGTAATCAAGTCATAAACCTCATGTTCTAATATCGTGGGCATTCCAATAACATATACTTTTCATAATGATAGCATGGAAACCGTTTAAACATATGGGAATAGCAAACATTTAACATTTAGTTCATATTGGAATAATTGGGGGATAACTCTTATGGTACTTCATAATCATGATCTTGTACATAACATGGAGTGCATATAGACACACTATGAATCCATTCTCCAATCATCATTTACATTCCATTAACACAGATATTGCACAACAAAAACAAGTAAGCCCTTTGAACATAATAGACTAGCATGAATTTATCATATAGTTCATCCCTAACCTATGATACATGATTTGTATCATTCTAGGCATTTTATCAAACACCTTACATGCTTAACTTTGGGCATAGGTATATATCAATTTAACAATCTTAAGCCATCCAAATTCATAGATTTCAACTAATATTGTCACATACTTTATGAAAATATATCAAGATATCAAATAGCAACCATCAACATGAACAAAGTCATACCACAACAAGATAATCACAATTCATGATTTTAAAACTTGATTCTTGCGCTGCATGGATGAAAGGCATCTACGGATGAACACTACGCATACCTTAGATGGATTCTTGAAGATTAATCGTAGAATTTTCTTGAAATTGAATCACCAATCAACTAGTTTTCTTGGAGCTTGAGATAAATCATGGAGTAATAAAACCCAAATCTTGAAGCTTGATCTTGAAAGAAATATAACTTGTCTTGATTGTTATTGGATTGGGAAACACAAATCTTTATGTTTTCTTGATGATTCTTGAAGAAATTCTTAGACTTGTTCTTGATTTCTTGGCTAGGGTTCTTTCCCCTTTGAGAGAAAATATTTTTGATTTGGAGAAAATTGGATGAAAAATGAAGTATTTTGGTTATTTAGGGTATAAATCCCTTGTTTGGATGGGTTTGGGTTCATGGTAAAGGTCTAAGTTGGCCCTGGAATTTTTGATACAGAGCTGAAACGCTGAAAAAGGACCGACTTCGATGCACTGGAAGACCCATCTCTATACCCACCATGATTCTTTGCGATCGCGGTGAGCTATTGGAATTGACAATTGCCAATTTGGCCTTCATCGCGGCGTGGTGTCCTGTCAAACGGGAACACTGAAAGTAAAAAGGCCATAACTTCTTCACCGGGTGTCTGTTTTAGGCGAATTTGGTATCAATGGAAAGCTTATTCAATTCTATACAATTTTAAGGGTATAAATCTGCCAAAATACAACCTATAAATCAAGTTATTCTCATTCAAATATGACCTATGTAAAATCACAGATGAAAATTTGGTGGATTCAAAAGATCTTAGCTTGGCTCACTCTAAGTGACTCTTATGAAGATAATTAACATATCATAAGCTCTATTATAACTAGGATACTCATCCTTATTCATGTACTAAAATATGAATCATAGAATAGGAGGTTTCATATGTAGAAACAATGGTTCCTTTTGTAGCTTAGAAATATATGAGGTATTACAATATCTCCTCCTTGGGAACATTAGTCCTCGAATGAGACTGAGTAGGATGGGAGAAATGATAAAATGAAGTGCGTATAAGACATACACTATTGAAACATGATTTTTTCACTGACATGACTGATAAGCTTAATACATATCATACTAAACATACATATCTGATGTATTGATAACTGATTCATGAATGCATGTCTGAGCATTATGATAGACTGAGGTTTCTCAAAATAAGAGTGCGTATCTGATACATAACTGATAAGCTAAATTTATGTATACCTGAGGCATGATTATACGACTGACATGATACCTAAATACATGACTGAAAGTACTGATAAGCTTATCACGTATATCTGATGCGTGAATATATGACTGAACTGGCTTATCAACATGCGACTAAATATGCAATGGTAAGGATACCAAGTTTGAACTGAAACTAAGAATGGAATTGAATACCAAGTTTGTAACAGACTTAAACATGATAACAGAGTTTTTCTAAAGTTGAGGATGCATATCTGATGCATAACTACTTGACTGAATTGATATACGAATGTATGACTGAAATATGCAAGGGCACTTAGTACTAAGTTTATAATGAAAATCTGATACCAAGTTCATAATGGTAGCATGAACTTGGGACTGAGTAGGTTCAAGAAAATTGTTATGAAAACTGAAAAATACATGATGAACCCAAAATTATGCTAGAAGTATGTATGTATGGGCATATAAGAACATGACTGATACTGGAACATGATGCATGAACTGAAATTCGTGAACTGAACTGAGTTTTAAACACATGACATACAACTAAGGTTGGAGCTTAAGGGTTAACTTATGAGTACCCCCTACTCCTAAACTGGATTCATAACCTGAAGAGAGAATGGAATACTTATGTTATAAAAGTTTTGAGAATTATAGCATATCTCCCCCTTGGGACACTAGATCTCTTAAAGAATACTGACTTGGATGAGCTACTGAGGAAAACTGAGGTGATGCTCAAGGCATCTAGTAACTGAATCACGACTGCTTATATGAGATCTAAAACTGAGGCATGATACACAAACTGAAGTATACATTATAACTAAGAATGTAACTAAGATCCATACTAAAACTAGATACTGGGTCTTGATAACTGAGTACTGATAGCTGAAGGTTAGGTTGATACTAAAATTCTTGATTTTGAGCCTGAACACTAATTACTGAAATTGTAACTGAGTTATGATAGTTGTACAACGAAGGCTAACATAAGTCAAGACTCTGAATGTACACTCATACTCTGAAATTTCCCTATTTCTAAATACTACCTCTACCTAGCCATTTACTTGCACACTTATCATGGCATTCAAGCCTATCTTGACAACTATACCTTCTTGTAAAGTAAGCATCCCACAACCTTCTCTTAACATGAATCATTCATTATCTAATTGAAGCAACTGCTCATTGCTACGCTATACTATTTTCACAAAGAGATCTCACTGAAGGGGTTTAATTAGGAGGATCTGAAACATAAATAGACACTTAACTGAACTTGGCACTTGACTGAAGTCTGAGGGATAGAATATAAATACCATGTGTGTACCAAAAGTTCTAAATTGAGGATATGCATGACATATTCTGAATTTAACTGGTCAGTAGGGACGTAGCATGAGTTATGGAAGCTGAGTATACTATAAATCATGATATGCGTACATGTGTCATGAGCTGTATGACCTGAACTTGGAGTTTATATTTTTGTGGGACATGATCTACATTACTGAGGGGATAGAACTGAACCCCTTATGCTGGGAACTAGAATCGTACATGATTCTATGAAAAGTGTGCGAATATAATCTAGATTCATTGAAATAAGATGTCAAGCATGCATAGGCATCATGCTGACTGAGGTACAAAACTTTATGCTGACAAAAGGATGGATCGAGATCCCTAACTCTTTTCTGTATATACTGGCACTACTACTAAAATCTGAGAGCCTGACTTGGGTACTTGATTTACCATCTCACCCTTGGCTGTAAGCCATCATCATAAGTCTATGAACACGAAACTAATCTCTGAACTGAATTGAAATCATCATCATATACTTACAGTCTGATCGATACATGCTCACCTTACTAAACCCATCGCCTGCCTCTATTTCCTCATATACTACTAATATCACATTCACACCTTCATGCTTAATTTCAAGTCAATAAAATTAAATTTCTAACTCACACTGTTCAAGCTTAATGATTTATTTTAGCACAACTATCCCCATGAATACATAATCTAATCAATCTAGATAACATTATCCTAACTTTATTACTACTAAACACTTGGGATCATGCTTCTAACTCTAGTCATATTCTATCATAGGATTCTGAGAAGCGATCTGATGACATATCTAAATCTGGGTTCAAGAATAAGTTCTCATGTTCACAAATTAAATTTGTACAACTTTAGAACATAACTAAACTGAAGGGATACTATTGAGTATGTGGGAATTCCCATAGCTGTCTACAGGGACTGTCTAAGAAAGCCTTATTTTTAGGAATTTGAACTTTACTATTTCTATTACCTTAAAAATAAGGTAAGGTCGACATGAGAAGAGAATGATGTGAATCTACATGGGTTCCTTAGAGAACCTTTCTATAGCATAATCTGAGACAAAAGAAGGGAAACTATTCCTCAAATATCTCACAGCCTCCTGCACATAAGTGTGGTGCAAAACACACCCATGTATAAGACTCTACTAGATGCAGCTTTTAGACTTCCTAGGATACTATTGAACCTTATGCTCTAATACCAAGTTTGTAATACCCCAATTTTTCTAAACCAGAATGCTACACGGTGCTCATGATGCCGAAGGACCACAAGCTAACCCATTACTGATATCTGTACCTGTACACTACATAATATATGCATATTAATGTGGAAACATGAACTGAAAGGCCATAAAGTTCAATACTGAACATAATCTAAATAATAATAATGTCTAAAAATTGTATAACAATACCAAAATAAATCTGAAATGACTGTCTGACATGCTATAGTTTGAAAGCCTCTAAACTATCTGAATAAGGAGTTGATGGGACATATCTCCAACTAACTCCATCTAATAAATTAACTAATGAGATAATGAAGAAATAATCATGTCTTCAAAGGATGAGCACTCACTTCTAACTCAGACTACTAAAATCTTCAATACTATTGTTGCTTTGGAACTCGTGCCTCTGAACCTATAGTGTAACATAAGAGAAAGCACCATAGCATAAATGCATCAGTACGACTATATGTACTGAATGCACGAGTGAGGTAGGCTAAATGCAAAGAATTTATATGTATGAACAATGCTGACTGATATGAATGTGAGAATACATACATGATTACATAACTATAATAGAGATCATGATTGGACTGAATGCTGAGTTCTGACTACTGAGTTTACTGATTGTGACATCTGAGTCACTGATGAGTAAGAAAGACTGATACTGTATTACTGAATATTGAGGGACTGATACTATGTTACTAATAAATGAATAACTATGTCTGAAAGTTTTGATTATAAAGAACTAGTCTGGTTGACTGTATCTTACATTCCTAAAGTTGAATACTGATAACAAAAGTTTTGATAACTGATATGACTTATAACATGAGTTCTGAGAGATGACATAACTAATAATATAAGTGACTATTTCTGACAGTCCTAAATCTGATAGAACTAGCTGAGTTCTATACAGTATCTAAATTGACTATATCTAACAGTCCTGAAATCTAAAGAACTATCTGAGTTCTTTTACTGAGACTAAGAATTTAACTGAGACTGTGGGAAGTAGTCATCTAGCCAACATGCCTCAAATATGTTATAATAGCTGAGCTAGGGTCCAATCTGTGCCCTGATTGGAAGGGTGTCAATACCGTGCCACTGGTAAGGACAAGATGTGAGTAACCCTCTTATAACATATAACTTTAATGAGAATGGTAGGAACCCTCATATAACAGGTTAATCCACCTCATTTACCCTCATATAGCAGGCTACAATGTCACAACCTATGTTGGCTACATAGTTCTGGAATGCAAGGATTGCTTCTAAGAATCGCACCCTCAAATAACAGGTGAGTTCCCATCCTTAGGTTTACTCGGTAATAATTCCTACTCCCATCTGACAGACACTGACTTATTAATTGTGCTGAACTGATACTAATGGTATAGTTTAGTGGAGATAAACTGAATTTACTGAGTTTCGTTGACTGATGAAATGCTACTGAGATCTGAGGACTGACTGAGGGTACTGTAGTTAATGAGATTGACTAGGAATACTGAGGTTACTAAGATTACTGAGTACTGAAATCACTGAGATTACTGAACTACTGAGCTTGCTGAGATTTCTGAGATTTCTGGGTTTTCCTAAGTCATATGACTGACTGAGTTCTATGAATCATGGCTTGACTGAGGATATCATGAAAACATGACTTTGCTCTAGGCATACAACTATAATTTTTGGGTACAAGTACCCCCAGGACCCGAAGGAAGGAAACTGCCACAACGTGACTTTCTTGAATACATGACCATCAATAATAATCTATAATACATGAGTGAGGGATTGGATGAAGTACATGGTCATCATAATATCTAATATGAATGGGAATTATTGTAATCAATTCATAAACCTCATGTTCTAATATCATGGGCATTCCGATAACATACACTTTTCATAACGATAGCATGGAAACCGTTTAAACATATGGGAATAACAAGCATTTAACATTTAGTTCATATTATAATAATTGGGGATAACGCATGTGGTACTGCATAATCATGATCTTGTACATAACATGGAATGCATATAGACACACTATGAATCCATTCTCCAATCATCATGTACATTCCATTAACACATATATTACACAACAACAACATGTGAGCCCTTTGAACATAATAGACTAGCATGAATTTATCACATAGTTCATCCCTATGCTATAATACATGATTTCTATCATTATAGGCATTTTATCAAATACCTTACATGCATAACTTTGGGCATAGGTATACTTATCAATTTAACAATCTTAAGCCACCCAAATTCATGGATTTCAACTAACATGCTTACATACTTCATGAAAATACATCAACATACCAAATAACAATATCAACATGAACAAAATCATACCACAACACGATAATGAAAATTTATGATTTAAAAACTTGATTCTTGAGCTACATTGATGAAAGGGATCCATGGATAAACACTACGCATACCTTAGATGGAAGATTCTTGAAGATTAACGGTGGAAATTTCTTAAAATTGAATCCCCAATCAACTTGTTTTCTTGAAGCTTGAGATAAATCATGAGGTAATAAAACCCAAATATTGAAGCTTGATCTTAAAAGACATATAACTTATCTTGATTGTTATTGAATTGGAAAACACAAATCTTGATGTTTTCTTGATGATTCTTGAAGAAATTCTTTGACTTGTTCTTGATTTCTTGGCTAGGGTTCTTGCCCGTTTGAGAGAAAATATTTTCTTTGGAAAAAATTGGATGAAAAATGAAGTATTCTGGTTATTTAGGGTATAAATCCCTTGATTGGATGGGTTTGGGGTGTTGGGAAAGGTCTAAGTTGCCCCTAGAATTTATGATACGGAGTTAAAATGCTGAAAAAGGACCCACTGCGATGCGTTAGATCACCCATCGCTATACCCACTGCAATGTGGTGCGATCGTGGTGACCTACTGGAATTGACCACTGGGAAATTTTCCTTCATCACGATGCGGTGTCCTGTCAAATGGGAACACTAAAAGTAAAAAAGTCATAACTTCTTCCCCAGGTGTCCATTTTAGGCGAATTTTGTATCGACAGAAAGCTTATTCAATTCTTTACAATTTGTAGGGTAAACAATATTTCATAATACCACCTATAAATCAAGTTATTCTCGTTCAAATATGACCTATGTAAAATCACACACAAAAACTTGGTGGATTCAAAAGCTATTAGCTTGGCTTACTCTAAGTGGCTCTTATGAACATACATAACAAATAATAAGCTCTATTATCACTAGGATACTAATCCTTATTTATGTACTCAAATATGAATCACAGGATAAGAGATTTCATATGTAGGAACAATGGTTCATTTTCTAGCTTAGAAATATACGGGGTATTATAGTCACACTCGTGATGAATTGTCCGTCAAACCATTAACTCTGACACGACATCTCTATTTTTAATTTCAAAACCTAAATTTATTAGAGTCTATAAATACCTAACTTAGGTAAGAATGTGTATCTTTTGACTATTGTGAAATTTGTAACCTAAGTTTGGCTGAGAAACAAGTTTAGAGCTGAAAAACACACTACTTAACTTTTGAATTTGGATTGGGAATTCTAATTTCTTCTCATTATAAATTAAACTTGCAATTTTATGAAATTAATCTTTTTGTCTATTTTTTAATCATGTGTGGCTAAAGTTCAATAACTAGGGCTATGAGAGCCTTGGTGAATTCTTAATTCTATATTATGGAAAGTTGAGTTCATATTGATATTGTGATTATATCACATTCTCTTCATTTTAATGATTTCTCATGGTTGCAAATATGGGAGTGTTCCTTAAAATATAACTTTCTTAAACAAAGAAGTTATTATTGGGAAAAGAGAATAGTGACAAGATATTAAAGTACTTACCCTCTAATCTATAGATTGATGCCTTAACCAGATTAATCTCTTGGAGAATTTGGTACAACATATTTTTTCACTTTATGTTTGAAGAAATGAAAGTGAATCCATCTTTTAAGGTTGGGGAATACTTGGATGAAAATTATATGCAATTATCTCTATATTCACAAGTGTTAATATTAGATCATATAACTAATTGACCTGAAAGAATTGAGTCACTTTGCCAAACATAACCCTAGCTAATTATTTCTCAACTATTACCACGTTATTAACAAGGCATTGATCATTACTAAACAAAAATTACTCAATTAATATTTTAACTAAAACCCGCTACTCAAAGGAAACTGATGATTAAATATCCATTATATAAAACTTAATTAGTACCTCATTCCCTCTGGGATTAGACCCCAACCTTTGTTGGGTTATATATTTGACAACAACCACTTACACTCTTTTTGGGGAGTTATAGTTTGGGCATCTTAATTACTTACAAAGATAAAATGATGATTTTTGTTCCTGATCTATAAAATCTTCATACTATAAAATTAACTTTTAAACCTGATAATTACATAAATAAAATTATTCTAGATACTCAATAAAATAAGCTACTTACAAAATAAAAAAGACTATTTGATATTTATGAAAATAAAACTGTAATGACCTTCTAAATTATTTTGTGAATGTTTCTTATTTTAACCCTCTCCATAGTTTTTGTACCTTCTTTATGACTTACTATAATAGCCCGAAAGATCCTGTATGAGTTTACAGCTATTTGTCACTTATTAGAAGTCACAAGCCATTTAATTCACACTAAGTACATGTGACATGGCTAATTTAACACTCCCAGATTTCAAAAAAATTTCATTTTTAGCATTGCCGAGTTTCAAACATTGATTTATGAGTTAAAATATGTTTAGGGATACTAAAAGGGTCACCTAGGAGATTTTTAGAATTTTTGGAAGTGGTTCGAGGTGTTTATGGACCACGGAGGCAGTATGTTTTCGTGATTTCAATGTGCCATGGAGACTGGCCTTCCCTAATATACAGTGTGTCATGGAGGTTAGTGTCTGCAATACACAACTTGTCATGGTGGCTAGCCTCTGCGATAGCCTCTTGTCACGACCCAAACTAGGACCTGGACGTGATGGTTATCTCAAGTTCTATATGGACCAGAGATCACCCCCTACACCTAATTAGCCAAAAACACCACACCCTAAGGTTAGATGAATTCCAAATATATAATAATATAGTGTACAATAGCCAAAGAAAGTTTTAAATGCATATCCATAATGAACCACCGAAGAACGACCAAACAACCGACCAACATTCCCCAATAGACACAGTAGTCTAAATAAAGCTATCTAAAGAATGATCCAAAATTGAATATAATAGAAATGTCGGGATATGCCCTTGCCAATAGCCAAAAATAAGTTTTAGGAATAAAAGTAAGAAAACATGAAATGTAGACTTCCGATGTTTAGAAGCTTACCAAATCAATGTCAACTCATAAGCTGATCCCAAATCCTAATCACTGAGAATGAAGAGTAGAAGTACAACCAATTTTCATATCGCATGGGATATAGCATCCGAAAATGGTTAGAGGAATGAATGCTAGCATGTAACTATATCACAACCTGAGGCTACCTCCTAGTGGTAACACGATGCTTGAAACTACAAGGTATCCCAAGCTAACCCATGAACTATCATACTGCTTAAGAAATTGATTTAATAAGTATTAAATAGCTTGTTCTGCTGTGCAGAAGCATAAGCATAATGAAATTTGAATAAATATGTAACTGATAAAGTTTACAATCTGATAAATTTAAAGAGAGAATCTAAAATTACATGACTGACATCTATGAAGCCTTTACAACACTGATGATAGATAGTTGGGACATTCCTCCAGATACCACTAATCAATACATATGAATAATAAAAATAAAACACATGAACAACGTATGACTGGAGTCCCCAAAATAGGAGAAATCATCACCTGCTGGCTGGAAACTATAATTGTCTGATCATGATGTATGGGATACAACTGGTACCTACATTATGAAACAATGTAGCCACACAGATGTATATGTAGATGAGTACTTCTGGAATGTACTGAGTAAGTGGGGGTGAATGCAACAAGTAAAACTGCTTATTTATAAAATCATAAAGCATGCATACTAACTGTAAGTAGACTCATCAAGATACTAAAATAAGATGAAAGATGATATATCTTAAAACATGATTAACCAACAAAATTTGATATGCTGGTGAATCACTACTACTAGTTTCTTAAAAGCTATACTTTTTTAATATAAGTAGAACTGAATCTAGAAAATAGTAAAACACGGATACTGTATGAATATTGGGTCTGAAACTACATGATGGAAACTAACATAACTCGAGTGTTTGAATATACAAATATATTGAGCATGAATACATAAACATACAAAAACAAACATAACAATACTAAGCTAATATGATTGATTGAATGAATGATAGTTGAGTCCTGAATAACTGACGTCTGAATACTGAATAGCTGGTATCGGGATACAGATTAAATGATAACTGTATACTGATAAGCTGATAACTGAATATTGATCATGTAAAACTAAACTATACTTTGTCTAAATAACTATACTAAAACATTGGGGTACTGTGTATATGAGATAAGGACTAACTGAAAAACATAAGATAACTGAACATGAATGTATGAAAACTGTAATATCTAAGAACGCAAGACTAAGTGTATATCTATTATGTCACTAAGATAATTTGAAATTCTAAATGACTGAAAACTATATAACTGAATATTTGAAAGTTTGTATACTTAGTCAAGCAAACCTGAACTATAAATACACTGAATACTGACTGAAAATATGGAAGCTATCATGTAACTAACATAAGCCATGTGAGCTATCATGGAGTCCAATGTCTGACCCCTGTTAAAAAGGGATGTTCTATCCTTTCCATCAAAATAGAACCTAAACAGTGGTAGTCACTAAACTAATGTTCTGAAGGACTAGGGTGATGTCCTAAAGGACTAGGTTGTCAAGCCTAAACTAATGGATGGCCTCTAAGAGAAAGCCAAGCCTAAGCTAATAGGTTAATCCTTATATCTTCCAATGGCTACATAGTTTTCCAATGTAGGGACTGCTACTAACAACTCTGCCAAACTGACGGGGAGGCCTCCATCCCATATTTGCTCGGTGCAAAATCTTACTCCCAACTGAAAGACACTTAAATACTAATTGTTGCATGCACTGATAACTGATAACTGATAATCTCAGCTCAAGGTATTCTTAAAATCATAGTGCATACGTGTTTTGGGTAATTATTAACATATACACTGATAATGATCATCATGAATATGATTATTGTAGTATACCAATATGATTCATGGATTAACTGTCTGAAAATTTTAAAAGCTAAATTTATGAAATCACACAGGTATCGGGTGTTCGTAAACCACTAGCATTGAATGAGTAAGAAATGTACAATCAAACTTGAAATACTGTAAGAAGAGATTATGGTTCAAGTACCAAAACATGGGTATTTCATTAAAAATGTGAAAATCATAAATGTGTACATGAGAATATCTTTAACACGAGTACAAAATGGGATTTCATGGCTAAATTTCTAACTTGGGGATTTATCATGAATCAACTGAACATGACATGGTAATTTCAACATTCAAAACATGATATGACTCATTCCACTTGAAAACACTTATAATCATAAGTTGTTATTGAATTAACAAGAGATTTATGGAGATAGTTCACCTTAACCATGTAAAACTCATAATTTAAAACCAAAAAGGGTTCTTGGACTCCATGGGTGAAAGGGGACCCATGGAAGAACTCCCACATACCTTTATAGATGAATTCTTAAAGATTTCTTTAGGGTTTCTTGAACTTGGTAGCTTGAATTCTTGATTTCTTATGAATGGGCCTGAATCTTGTTCTTGGGAAGGTATGAGGGTTTTTGAATTGTATACTGATTGTTTAGGGCTATGAGAGTGGAGTTAACTTTATTAAAACCCCCTTAATTTATTTTGGAGTGATTAGGGAAGGTTTAGTGGTGTGAACTTAACAAAAATACCTTGATTTAAGTCAAAACAGAGCTTTTTTGGCATTATGCAATGACTTAGGTGACGCCTAGCAAATCGCACAAGCCAAGGTAGGTGATGCAGTGATGCATGTCCAATGGCCCATCCCTAAAGTGGGAAAAGCATGGAAATCTCCTAGCCCTTGACTGAGCGATGTATGTCCAATTGCACACCTTTCCAGTGGCCCTAAGCAATTGTTATGCGACGCACGATCCTTTGCATAGCCATAACTTTTATCTCAGGTATCGAATTAAGGCAAAATTAGTATAGTTGGGAGGCTAATTAAATTATCTATAATTTGGTGTGTTTAAGCTGAAAAATTCCACATATCTATGAAGTTATACTCGTTCAAAGATGACCCTTGTAGAATCGATTACCAAGATTTTGCCGATTCAAAGGCTCTTAGATCAACTTTGCGCTAAGGCATTCCTATGAACATTTTTCACCTCAATAGCACTTTACACACAAGGATAATGATTATGAAACATGTATTAACCTAAAAGTCATGGGATTAAATTTTACACACGTAGGAATAATGCTTCAAAGTCTAGCTCAAAAATGTGGGGTGTTATATTATCTCCCCCTTGGAATTATTCGTCCTCGAATGAGACTGGTTAGAATGGGAGTACTAAGGCAGCTAAGATCATATTCTAAACATGCATGACTTGGAACATGACTGCATAACTGAGTCTGATCATTATACATGAACTGAACTGATTTTATGAATATATGCAATGACATGAAAATGGTTATAAGGCTGAGATAGAAATGATATAATCAACTTATGAGTAGCCATTACTTTAAGATGGATCTTGTTTCGTGAAGAAAAAATGAGAGGTTAAGGACACGAATACTTGAGGTATTATAATACATATCCTCCTTTGGATATTTCGTCACCTAAATGATACTAACTTAGTTTAAATACTAAGGAAAGACTGAGAGGATGCATGGGACGCTTAGAAATTGAATTATGTATGAATATCTATAATTTGAAATTTATGTATGATGCATGAACTGGGCTGAATTCGCAAATTATATAGATGTAAACAAATTACCTCTTGGAATAGACATATTCAAGAGACTCCGGATAATGTGACTAGATAAAAAGATGGAAAACCATAGGAGCTTGTTTATCTGACTGCTAAACTGGATTGATGGCTATACAGACTGAATTATACTGAGTACTTATGCTTAACTAGATTATTTCTTCAACACTCTTTCTAAGAAGTTCTAATAACTTTAGGGAGCAAAGAATTCTTGGGCATGATCTGAGTGATATAAATGAACATGAAATATTAATATAGCTATAACTACGTAACATGGAACATAGGACCATGAAACGTAAGCTATGATTGAATTGCTATGCCTTAGACAATACAACTGATACTTTCAAGCTTAATTATTCTTCTCAAATACTCCCTTAACTATATGTTCCCCTTTCAATACTACACTTTACTTGAGGCTACTTATAAACTCTACGTGGGCACTGATATCTCTATTTACTAAAGTCTGAGCAGAACTTAATTCTTTCACTATGTTCAAGCCTACTAGAATATACAAAGTGCACATATAATACTGTAATACTAGTCTGAATCATGAATATAATACCCCTGTATTTTCACAACTTCTTATCTCATGAATAATCCATATTAGCACTATGACAACTACATTCAATCCTCTTACTAGGAATTCACTAACGTGCAATGCATTTATCTACTTATACACCAACATAAAATTCAATCCTATCTTCATAACCACATATGAAATTTTGAACAAACACCCATAATAATATCTTTCTCAAATTCTCTACTTCCTCTATCAATAATAACTTTCTTGGACTATCTCCAATAAAACACACAGAGAATTTTCATCTAACCATGATATTTATTTAAAAGCTCTGCCTCAATCATCCTTCACACTTATAACCCGAGATACAACAAGTATGTAATAATCTTTCCCTATAATGAAGCACTTACTCTCTCATATCTAAAAAATTACTCAACGCCATATTCATTTCATGATGAGAGCTCACTGAAAGGTTAGAACATGAGGGCTGAAGCATGAAAGAATACTATGCATAACATGGACACTTAACTGAGGCTTAAGGGATAGTGTACCCACGATATAGATTCATTAAAGAGATCAAAACTGAGGATATACTTGACATAATTTGAATTTAACTGATCATTAAGAGTGTGGCATAAGTATCTAGATTTTAAGATTCTGTAAAACATGAGTGCGTGAGTCATGAGCTTCATGACCTGAGTTGGGAGTTCACGATTTCATGGAACATGATTCATACTACTGAATGAACTGAAACTCCTCATACTAGAAATTGAGAGAGTACATGATTCAATGGAAAGTGCATAAATATGAGCTATGATCGTAGGGCTTACTTTTAAGGCATGAGTAGATGTCATGATAACTGAAATACAACACTTTTCACTGAGATAATAACGGGTTGGGCTTCATCATCCCTTATTGATGTTCAACAACATACAAACATCACTACTAGTATATGAGAGCCTGACTTGATTACTTGTTCGATCATCTCCCCATTATATTTAAGCCATCATTCTAAGTCTGTAGGCCTCATTAATAAAATCTATACTGAACTAACACCACTTTACTTTAGAGTCTGAGATATCACAGTAAACGAGATATCACAATACACATAAATAATAAACTCATCCCGAAAGAACGTATCTTAAAGCTTAGAATCCACTTCTAAAACTTCCTTGAGAGATATAGCTCTTAACTTTACATCCTTTAATAGTCATCATACAATAAATTAAACATTGACTAACTTAGATTTTAAGGAGTATCACCATACCATGAGTTCATACCAACTAGAATTCTAACTCTTTTTTCTATTAGTTCAACCATCCACAATTCAAAGTTATATTCTAACACATAACATGGGTATTCCTAAACCTTTAATGTACCATACTACTTCCATAATAGCCTACTAATATCACATCTCTAAACTTATATTTTTCCCTAACCATGAGAATTACCATAACACCAACATACTCAACATCAACAATATATAATTTTTTATCAACAAACTTAAATTCCTGCATACACTATTTCAAGCCTACTTGTTAACCTTACATACAACTAGCCCCATGGATACAAAATCTACTTAATCCAGATAAACATTATACCCAATTTATGGATGCTAAACTTCTAGGTTCATGCTTCTAACTTTAGATCACATATTATCGTAGGATTCTGAGAAGGGACCTGAGGGCACATCTGACTTTGGCTTAGTGCATGATTTTCATGAACATAAACAAAATCTTTCAAACATCAAAACATAAAAGAACTGATGGGATACATTTTAAACTATATACAATCCCATAACTATATACAGGGACTGTTTAGGAAAACTCTACCTACAAGGATTTAAGCTGGGCTATTTCTTTTTACAAAAGAATGAGGCATAATTAGAATAAACCGATTAATGTAAGAATCTACATAAGTTATAATACTTAACTCACTCCCAAAATCAAGGGGTGAGGAGGTCATTGTCAAGTAACCTAATTTGAATTGGGGTCAAATCTCAAGGAGTGAATTATAGACTTCAATTCTTATGGATGCTCAAATTACTACAAGATTACCCGGAATGCTAATAAAAATGATATGTAAAATAAAATGGGGGGATTTATTTCGAAACTCTTCACAACAAACTTTAACAAGCATTTGGTAAGTGAAACTTTTACTTTGTATTCAAGATTTGAGGGAAATCTTAGGGGTACGTCTACCTAGAGGTAATCGATATGGGTTGATGTTGGTTCATCATGAAATTTAGTTATAAACTAAAGGATAGGCTAGGTTGAAGGTAATTTTGGTCAATATATTGTTTAAACCACAATGATTTCACCCATTGTCTCTTTCGAGCACCTAACAAGTATGAAATTCGTAATCACCCAAAACCTCAATCAAGATTCTCTATTTCTAGGAAGATGCTCTTGACATATTTTGCACTCTTAATAGAGTTATTTCTAAGATTGAAAGAGGGAGCAAATCATAGGATTAACTATCCACCATGTCCTTGTCCCCCTATAATCCTCTTTCAAGGATGTTATGGGCTACCTCATGTTCACCTTTATCCCTTTTCGAGGATAATAAAAGGGTTTCTAGATTTTAGGGTTTTCACCCATCAAATCTAACTAGAAATTCGGAGCTTTCACCCATCAAATTAAAACACATAAGCTCAAGAAATGGAGAAATTCTTACTCAACAACTGACAATCAAGGAAACACAATAATACCCACACACAAATTACTCTCTATTTCAACATAATCCCAAGACTAAATTATTTAGCTACTCACAAAGAAACTAATGAGAGATATACCATAAGGATTATCCAAAACTTTCATTATTCATAAAAATCCTAAGAAATTTATCCTCCAAAGTTAATTACACACTTTTCCAATTAGGGTTTCAAGTGTAGAATTCAAAGATATCTTATGAGGTAAGTAATTCCTAAAGAAGAAAGGGTTCTTTCTTAAATATGGCTTAGGATGCGTCTAAGTGTTTTTACGGATATTCCCCTGGGCATATTCCCTCTGAACTGTGATCGCGTACGGCACTCCATGAACGTGACCATGTGACCGCGGTTATGTGCCGCGACCATATTGCTCTGACTATCTTGACTAACTACGACCACAGTCGCGATAACTGAGGTTGAAGTAGTCCAGGTTTTTAGTTGCACTCTTCTTTTCTTTCTTTTTATCATTTTCAGCTCCAATCCACATGTTCTGTTCTTCTCAATTCTATGCCTGCAAAGAGTGGATATTTGTGTATTTACTTACAAATATGTCTTATTTAATCAATCAAAGCATGGTAATGTACACGAATGTTGAGTGAGAATCAGTGATAAAATCACCACTCATCAACGCCCCAAACTTAAGACCTTGTTTGTCCTCAAGCAACACTACCCCTTATTATGAGGCAATTTATATGTATGCCCTCAATCTATCGCTCAATGATCATGATGACTTAAACTTGATTACTACCACTAAAAGCTTTTCTCACATGGGCAAATAGGCTTTTAATGACTCCCCTCATCACATAATGAACTAGCGAAGGATGCCATAGACTTTGGGTGCTTTAATTCCTTTCTTGGACATTAGGCTAAATTTCGTAGAATTTTCCTGAAGAATGAATGCTTTGGATAATCTTTAATTGGGGTGACAATTTCATCCCATATTTGTGAAATGAATCTATTTAATCCATATATATTAAGTTAGATCACCCATATTTCAAATAGGTAAATATAGACACTAACTCATTTTAAAAGCTTATACAAATATGGACAAAAATGGAGAAAATATGATTATTCATTTAAACACAGAGATCACCCACCTATGCTTAAAATTTTAGTTTTTTCTTTTCCATTTTTTCTTTTCTTTTTTTTCTTTCTTTTTTTTTTATTTAATTTGATTTTTTTCTTTTTCATTTTTTTCATTTTTGTTTTTTGTTTTTTATTGTTTACACGTTTCTTATATTTTATTTCTCATTTTTTTATTTTTTATTTCTTTTTTCTTTGCATTCTCTTTTTTTATTTTTGTTTTCCCCGTTTTCATTCTTGTTTCGTCATTTTTGTCATTTTTTTTTCTTTTTTTGTTTTTTCTCTTATATTTTTTGTATCATTGCATTTTATATTTTTATATATTTGTTATACTTTATACTATTGTATCATAATATATAATGTATACAATTTATTATTTGTATTTATATACAAACAATTATATGAATTAATTATATTTTCTTGAGATCTACATGAGTTAGCAAACATAAGCTTCTAATTATCTCATTTAGGCTAAGTTTCAATTAATTACAATTCATAGCATCTCTTACCAATTAAATACAATTCATAGTCTCTTCTTTATTTTATCTTTTTCTCTCTCTTTTATTTCCCTTTTTTTCTTCTTTTTTTTCTTTCTTTTTTCCTTTAATTTAATTTTTTTTTGTTTTTCATTTGTTGTTTTGGTTTTTTTCCTTTTCATTTTTTACTCATTTCTTATACTTTCTCTTTTTTTTTTCTTTCTCGTTTTTTCATCTTTTTTTGATTTTTCATTTTTATTTCTTTTTTCTTTGCATTCATTTTTTTTATATTTTCATTTTCCCATTTTTCTTCTTGTTTCATCATTTTTGTTTCTTCTTTTTATGTTTTTGTCTCATATTTTTTGTTGTCATTGCATTTTAGATTGTATAGATTTTGTATACTTTATATTTATTTGTATCATCCTATGTATTTCAAATAAATTTATTATTTATATTTGAATAGTTTAATCATGAATATATATAATTTATCATTTCTATTTATATATCAACAATTATATGGATTAATTGTATTTGCCTGAGACTAATATATATAAATATACAATGTATCATTCAATGCAAATGTATTGTTAACATTTGTATTTGTATAATTTAGAAATTATATTTGCATAATTTATCATTTTTATTTGTATTGTTCAATTTATATCAATACAATACAATACAATTTGTCTCAATATATATATAAATACAAATGTTTGTATAAATAAAAATAACTATTCTTTTTTTATTTTTTCAAAATACAAATAATATTGTCAACTACAAATGCAAATACAAACAAATGAAACAAATGCAATTATAAATACAAATACAATATATGGTCAACTTACGAAAGAAAATATAAAATAGTTCTTTAAAAGTACAGGTTCATCAATGAAAATAGAATATAAATATAAATACAAGCAAAACAAAACCACAAAATATAAATATAATGTGCAATCAACGATAAATTATAAATACAAAATAGTTTTTTAAAAAACAAGTGTGAATTATATAAAATATATATAATGGTGCAAACTATAAAATACAAATACAAGTTTGAAGTTTAAAAAACAAATACAAATTCAATTGTATTAATGAATACAAAATTATAAATTTTGGACGAATATAAATCATATGCGATTATAGTATTTTCGTTATCATAAAAATATTAAAATGAGAATAGAAAAAATTCAAAAAAGAAAGAGAACTAGATGTTAGAGATAGAAGAGAGAAAAAAAAGTAAAAAGAAAGAATTGAAGAACAAAAGAAAACAAAAATACAAAAACATCAAAAAGAAAAAAGAATGAAAAATGAGAACAGAAAAAAAAATAATGGTGAATACAAATACAATGAGCAATTATGATATTTTCATCATCATCCATGATTTGTACTCAACATAGCCATGTTCTTCGAAACTATAAAAAATATAAAAGATAAAATATAACCACAAAAGAAAAAAATGAGAAAGAAAAAAGTAAAAACAAAAATAAATTTAAAAAGAAAAATGGAAAAAAAGGAAACTAAAAATCAAAAAATAGAAGAAAAGAAAGAAAAGTAGACGCTAGAGATAGAAGAGAAAAAAAAATAGTGGCTATAGATAGAAGAGAGAGAAAAAAGAATCTAAAAGGAAAAAAGGAGAAAAACAGACAAAGAGAAGATATGAATTATAATTTTGAAAGTTAGATATTTTCATCATCATCCATGATTTGTACTCGACTTAGCCATATTCATTGAAAATATTAAAAAATATAAAATACAACCAAATACGAAAAAAAATAAGAAATAACAAAAGTAAAATTAAAAATAAATTAAAAATTGTAAAAAAAAAGAAGAGAAAACAAAGAAGGAAAAAATAAGGAAAAAGAAAGAAAAGTAGAGGCTAGAGATACAAGAGAGAAAAAAAAATGGGTATGGGAAGGAGGGTGCAAAAGGTGGGAGGGTGGGGTAGTAGATAAAAAAGTCAAGTTGATATGCATATACAAGTTCTAAGTTTTTATCTTGTAGTGTTAAAGTGGGAAGCAACAATTTTTACCCAATCCATATTTGACCAAATCCATATTTACCCATATATTATATGGATGGATTGCATCTAATCCATTTAAGCACAATCCATATTCAATTCCTCCAAATTTGATATGATCTGCCCATTTGCTACCCCTAATCCTTGAGGTATATTTCTCTTTACTTTCTTCGTGAGTTGCTAAAGAATTTAATCTTGGGATTTTTTTCAAATAGAGTGTAATCTAAGTGTGGTTATTGTCGTGTTTGCATAATTGTTAGTTGTTGAGTCAAGATTTCACCATTGCATGAGCTTGTAAGTTTGAATTTGATGGGTGAAAGCCCTAAATTTCCAAATGTGTTTGATAGCTGAAAACCCCAAACTGTAGAAACCCTTTATCATCCTCAAAAGAGGGATGAAGGTGAACATAAGATGACCCATAATATCCTTAAAAGAGAGTTATAGGGGATAAGGAAATGGTGGAGAATTAAGCCTATGATTACTCCCTCTTGTAATATTGGAAATATGTGTTTTAGGAGTGCAAAACATGTCAAGAGAATCATCCTAGAAATAGGGATACTAGCTTGAGGTTTTGGGTGATTACATATTTACCCATGTTAGGTGCTCGAAAGAGCCAACGGGTGAAATCATTGTAGTTTTATCGAAAGATTGGCAAAAATGACCTTAGACCTAGCCTATCTTTTAGTTAACAACTAAATTGCATGATGAACCAACATCAACCCACATGCATTACCTCTAGGTAGACATAATCCCAAGATTTCCCTCAAATCTTGAATTCTAAGTAAAATTTTCATTCACCAAGTGTATGTTAAAGTTTGTTAAGAAGAGTATCAAAACAAATCCCCCCATTTTATTCTATGTGTCATTTTTATTCGCATTTAGGGTAATCTTGTAGTAATTTAAGAATCCATAAGAATTGAAGTCTATAATTCACTCCTTGAGATTCAACCCTAATTCAAATTAGGTTACTTGACAACGACCGCCTCACCCCTTTACTTTAGGAGTGAGTTGATGTAATACCCCAAAAATCTGTCCCGAGACGTCACATGGTGCTTAGGACCACAAATGATCTAAGCTAAACCATGAACTAGCATACTATGGAGTAACTAAATTAATATGAAATAAATAATGAATTTATTATGCGGAAACATAATAATGGTGGAATACATAATGATACAATATGGATACAACTTTACATTCTGATAAAGTCTGAAAAGAGGGACTGAAATTACAAGACTGGCTCTAACTGACATCTGTGAAGCCTCTACTATACTGAATATAGGTATCTAGGATGTGACCGTAACTACCACTAATCAATACCGATGAGTAAGAAAGTAAAGAACATAGATAAATTTAATTGAAGTCCCCGGAGGAGGAGGACTCATTATCTTATTGGCTTGAATCTGCAATTGTCTTAATCGAAATATGCATACTACAACTTGTACCGACATTATAAGATAATGTAGCACATAGACATATATGTGGACTAGTATTTTGAGGATGTACTGAGTATATGTGGGTGAAATGCATAAGTAAAACATCATCTCATCATCATAATTTGTAAATCAATGCATGCTAAATATAAATGACTCATATAAGCTGGAGTGTCTAAAATACCAAAATATGAAGCAATAAGAGCAATTCATACTTTATAAATCTTGTGACCCATAACGTTCAGTTCTAAAGGATTAACTAGAATACTTTCTTTTAATCATATTGTCTAAGTGTAGAAAGGACTCACTCTTTAAATCAGAAATGTGAAAGCTGATATCTTTCTGTAAAGCATAATCTAAATAAATTTATGAGCCTTTACACTTAGTTTACTAAAAGTTGTTTCTGTTAATCTTTTCTGAAAGCCTTTACTATTAGAGAAAATACTTTTAGAAACTAATTTGAAAATCTTTACTCTTAAGCTGTAAGGAAAATACTTTAAAGACTTTTCTACAAGGGAGGTTCTCTTCACCAACATAAACCATGCGAGCTACATAGAGTCCAACATCTTTTCCTCTTAAGGTAGAAACCTCACGATGGGGAGAGGTGTCATACTCTTTCCAGGGAGTATAACCTCAACTAAAGTGATCATAACTTTGCCTCTATGGGAACTTAAATTCTCAATCCTATGGTGGCATGTAGTTCTGGGGTATGAGACCTTGGAATAATACCCAACTCGGTGCTAAATACTACTCCCTTTAATTTACTACAATCATCCTGTATAAATCCCCATCAATACTCGCATAAGGGTTTACTATGAAATCAGTTATGCATTTATTTGAACTAAATGTGTAAAGTGGATTCCAAAACTCATTCGGAGGATCAAAAGATCAAATAAAGTACTATTTATATAATTGAATATCAATATATCAAATTGTAACACCCCATATTTTCCTAGCATAATCTAAGTCCTAGTGCATGAGTATTCGCATATAAAATTTTAGAAACACTCATTATTTTTTAGTTTAGAGCCATTCATTGCATAGGAAATTAAATTATCTTTCTAACAATATAAAATTCACCCAGATCTAATAACTGGGTAAGAAGTTATGGTAATTTTAAGTTTCAGTCGTTTAACACCATCATTTTAAAACTTAGCGCGTCGTAGAGCCAGTATAAATGACAATTGTCAATTTCTAGTGAAGCTTCATGAAACCACCGCATTATGCCATCAATAAAAATCCCAATTGTCCTTTTCCAGTGTCCTATCGCGATAATGACATATCGCACCTAGGGTAAATTTTAGAATCAAAAGGGCACCACAATTCCTCCACGTCTCGCCAACCCCTCAGTTCCCAGTTTTCCCTTTTCCAATGGCTTGGCACGATAGTGGTGAGTCGCGCCAAGGCCAAAAATCTGGATGGTCAATTTTCAGTTTTTATTTTGAATTCATTTAAGGGTATTTTGGTCTGTTTCTGCAACCCTAATTAACCTAAAACATAAAATTTAACTCCTAAACACCTTAATAGTCATCATTATTCAATTCTTCTTCAAAATTAAAGATCCTCTTTTCAAGAACAAGAAACCCTAGCTCTCAAACTCAAGGCAATTTCTTAAGAACTCTCTATCCATCCTTCCAAATTCATCATTTCAGGTATGTTAGATGTTCATTCATGGATTCCTTTCATCTATGGATCCCAAGTAACATCTTTAATTATAAAGTTATAATGTTTTTAAGTTATTTGATTTTAATTCATGATTTCATCCATTAATCTCCATAAACTTTGATTTAATACCATGTTTTAATGAAGTTACTACGGTTATTCGATTCCTCATGCTTTAATGTTATCATTTGTTGAATTAAATCATGACTTAGTGTTTTCCATGATAATTTCATGTCAATTATGCCAGTCCTTTAGTAATTCTACGATGATTTTAAACCATGAACTATAAGTGTTTGATAAAATGCTTACAAGAGCAATTGATTTATTAAGAGCCTTCAAGCTATGTCCTTCAATGTTTTAGTGTCATGATACTACTATTGTTTTGAGTCCTGGGGGTATTGAATACCCAAAATCCATAGCTTTTTATTTAGTCTAGTCACAGTACATTACAGAATAGTCCTCAGAATATACTATGAGAACTTTAGAATAGTCAAATACCAGTCAGGTAAACTTAGAACAATCTAGTATTTCAGTGTCTTCCAATTGGGAGTAGGATTTAGCATCGAGCGAGTAGGGATGACGGATTCCCCATTAGATAGGCAGAGGCGTAAGTAGCAGTCCCTATACTTCACAACTACGTAGATAACATAGGATATGAGAAGTCACCCATCAAATTAGGCTTGAATATCTCGTAGGGGTCACCCATCAGTTTATTCTTGACACCCTTAGTCCTTTAGACATTATATCAGTTTAGTGGATCCATACAGCTATTGTTAGTACCCGTGGAATAGTATTAACATGCTTCCAATTGGGGTTATGGGTTGGACCCCTATTAGCTTAAATTAGGAAATGTCGGTTAGATGATACCTCCCACAATCTTAGATGTAGTCTCAGTTCAGTTATTCAGTCTTAGTATTGTTTTACCAAAGCATACAAATTTCAGTCATTTTCGTATCTCAGTTTACAAATTTTATTTCGATCATGTCATATTCTTGGTCATGCAACCTCAGTGTCTACAGATTTCCATGTATTGTAAGTATTTTACATACTTTCATAAATGTTCAGTAGCTACAGATTTCATGCTCTCTATTCAGTATTCCATGCTTTACATGTGTATTCAGATAGATCATTACTCCTATTCATGACACCTTGTATGTTAGCCTACCTCATTTAGCATACTATTAAATTCAAAGTGCTAATTGCATAACTTTATTTTGCACTATAATGTTTCATATCATAGGTGCTGGCGCTCAATTCCCAGATCATACTTAGTCCCTTAGATTCTAATCAGTACAGTAGCAGTGGTGAGTCCTCATCACCCGAGGGCAAACTATATTATTTCATTTCTTTATTTTAGTAGTCAGTAGAGTTAGTTAGGGGCTTTTCCCATTAACTCTCAGTTATTTAGTCTTAGAGGCTTTTCAGACTTTACAGTCAGTTAGTTATTCAGTTTATCAGTACTTTATCAAATTTAGACAGTCGTTTTTCCTAGATTCATAGTTTAGTTTGAATTCAGATATTTAAAATCTTATGGCATGTCCGTATTCTTCCATATTTATGATCATATTATTTAGTGCTCATAGCAGGTACCATCTCATGGGTTAGCTAGTGGTATCTCAGGATAGTAAGCACCCTGTAATGACTAGGGGGTAGTCTCGAGTTATTACAAACTTTGTAACAGAGCCTATGGTTTTAAAGTTTCCTACAAATTCTGAAAGCCGTGTCGAGTAGAGTCTTATAGAGATGTGTGTAGCACGCCACACTTATGGATGAGAGGATACAATGTATTTAGGAAAAGTTTCCGTTCTTTCAGTGTTCATGTCATGCGAGTGAGAATGCTCAAGTTAAACTCCCTGTGTAATCCATTTCTTTCTTCTGTTTACAGAATATGCCTCCCAAGAAGAACAAAAGAAGAACAGGAACTCAGCCAGCCCCTCATCCCATCCAGGAAGATCCTCTCGATAAATATGTTTCTCATACAGAATTCAAGGCTGCGTTCACTACTCTAGCAAACTCCGTAGCAGCGCAAAATAAATGGACAACTACTATTCTGGCCAACCCAATGGCCAATACTATTGTAACTAGAATTTGATATTTTACCCGAATGAATCCTACTTCTTTCACAAGATCTAAGTCTGAAGAGGATCCATGGAAATTCTTAGATAGGGTTCAGAAGGTAACAGATGCTATGGGTGACATCTAGTAAGAGTGTCGAGTTGGCTGTATATCAATTACAGCATGTAGCCCATACTTTGTTTAAGCAGTGGAAAGTTGATAGAGGTATTAGTGCAGGGCCTATAGAATGGGAAGAGTTTTCCACGACTTTCTTTGACAAATTCTTTCCATTAGAGTTAAGGAAGGCCAAAGTGTTAGAATTTACTAATTTGAGACAAGAAAACATGAGCGTGAGGGAGTATTCTCTCAAGTTCACTCAGTTAGATAGATTTTCTCCTAATGTAGTGGCTGACAGTAGGTCCAAGATGAGTAAGTTTGTGACTGGCGTGTCTGATAGTATGGTTAAAAAGTGTAGGACTTTAATGCTGATTAGTGAGATAATCTTGTCTAGGCTGATGGTCAATAGATAGAGGAGCAAAAGATTAAGGAGAAGGAAAGAGGAAACAAGAGAGCTAGGATGGGTAGTTTAAATTTCAATCAGCCAAACTCAAAAAGTGGTAACCATCCTCAGTTTTATCAGAAGTCTTCAGCCCCAGTACCTTTTTCAGCCAGTGCCCCAATACAAAAATTCATAAACGACAATAAGGATAGGGCACTAGGCTTTAAGTCCCAGGTCAGTGTTAGCAGTGCTCATACCAATCCTTTATGTTAAAAGTATGGTAGACACCATCAGAGTTAGTTTAGAGAGGGTAGTGATGTGTACTTAGGGTGTGTCAAGAAAGGCCATTAGATTTAGGAGTGTCGGGTAATTGCTCTGAAAGGTAGGGATGTGTGCCGAAAAGGCCAGTCCTATCAGTCATCAGTTCCATTTGGCTACCCAACTCATCAGGGTTCCATTTCCAATGCTACAAGTGGTCAGCGTCTGAGCAAATTATATGCTCATCTCTCCTTCCAAGATTAGGAAAATTCTCTTGATGTAGTTACTGGTACGTTGTAGTTCTTTTACTTACATGTTTATACTTTACTATACCCTAGAGCTTCTCTTTCTTTTATAACTCCTTATATAGCTGTTAATTTCAGAGTTAGTCTAAAAATCTAGCAAAGCCCTTTTCAGTGTCTACCCTAGTGGGTGTTTCCATTATAGCTAGATAGGTATATAGGAACTTTCCGGTCACAATATCTCAAAAATTTACCTTAGTTGATCTCATGGAGTTAGAGATAATGGATTTTGACATCATTCTCAGCATGGATTGGCTCCACTCATGCTATGCCTCAGTTGATTATAGAAATAGAATAATTCAATTTCCAAATAAACCAGTTCTTGAATGGAGGAGTAGTACTACAAATCTTAGGGGTCAGTTGATTTCTTACCTTACCAGAAAGATGATATCCAAGGGGTGTGTCTATCATCTTCTGTGAGTCAAAGACTCTATCTCAAAAACTCCTACTCTTGAGTCAGTCCCTATAGTAAAAGAATTCTCAGATGTATTTCCTGAAGATATTCCTAGAGTTTCTTCCAAAAGGGAAATCAACTTCGAAATAGACCTACTCCTACATACTCAGCCTATATCTATTTCGCCATATAGAATGGCTCCAATTGAACTCAAAGAATTGAAAGAATAGTTGAAGGATCTCTTAGATAAGGGATTTATCAGACCCAACATCTCCCCGTGGGGTACACCTATTCTATTTGTGCGTAAGAAAGATGGTTCTCTCAAAATTTACATAAACTACCGTCAGTTGAACAAGGTCATTGTCAAGAATAAATACCCACTTCGTAGAATCAATGACTTGTTTGACCAACTTCAGGGTGCCAGTTACTTTTCCAAGATACAACTTAGATTAGTATATCATTAACTTAGAGTCAGAGAATATGATATTCCAAAAATAGCTTTCTGAACTCGGTATGGTCACTTTGAATTTCTAGTTATGTTCTTTGGACTTACAAATACCCCAGCAGCCTTCATGGACATGATGAACCAAGTGTTCAAGAAGTACTTGGACATGTTCATCATAGTCTTCATTGATGACATTCTTATTTATTCTCATAGCAAAAGCGATCATTCAGACCATCTTAGCATAGTGCTTCAGACTTTTAAAACTCATTAGTTGCTCGGTAAATTTAGTAAGTGTGAATTATAGATATGATTAGTAACATTTCTTGGTCATATTATTTCCGGTGAAGGCATTAGAGTTGATCCTCAAAAGACTTAAGCAGTGAGAAACTGGACTAGACCCATCTCTCCATCAGATATCAGGAGTTTCTTAGGTTTAGCGGGCTATTACCATCGATTTATTGAAGGGTTTTCTTCTATTGTATCCACCATGTCCAGATTAACTTAGAAGAAAGTTAAGTTTTAGTGGTTAGATTCCTACAAAAAGAGTTTTCAGGAGTTGAAGACTTGACTCACCTAAGCCCCAGTATTGACTCTACAAGATGGTTCAGATGGTTTTGTTGTGTACTGTGATACATCCAGAGTAGGTTTGGGTTGTGTCCTCATATAGAGAGTTAAGGTCATAGCCTACGCCTCCAGATAGTTTAAAGCCCATGAGAAGAATTATCTGACTCATGATCTTGAGCTAGCCGCTGTAGTGTTTGCCTTAATGATTTGGAGGCATTACTTGTATGAGGTGCATGTAGATGTGTTCACAAATCACAAAAGCCTTTAGTATGTGTTCTCATAGAAAGATTTGAATATTCGTTAGAGAAGGTGGTTAGAGTTCTTGAAGGATTATGACATGAGTGTTTTGTATCATCTGGGCAAGGCCAATGTAGTGGCTAATGCTCTCAGTTGAATGTCTATGAGTAGTGTAGCTCATGTTGAGGATGGTAAGAAGGAATTATCTTAGGAAGTTCATCAGCTTGCCCGACTAGGTTTTCGTTTATCTGATTCAGCAGAAAGTAGTGTATGGGTACCGAGTAGCTCAAAATCATCTCTAGTTTCTGAGGTAAAAGAAAAGCTGGATAGAGATCCCAGTCTAGTTAAGTTGAAAGAATCAATCAGAGATCAGAAGGTGGAGGTTTTATCCCAAGGGGAGAAGGTGTTTTGCAATGTCATACTTAAATGATGTATGATATCGGAGATCATTTATGTATGATATTTAATAATATTCCTTTGGACTAAGGCGTCACCTAATTATGAGCTCATTCCATAATATATCGGTCCCTTCAAAATTCTCAGTCATGTTGGAAAGGTAGCTTACGAGCTTGAGTTACCTTTAAATTTAGCCTTAGTACACCCAATATTCCATGTCTCATTGTTGAAAAAGTGTAGTGGTGTTCCAACTGTAGTTGTTCCCTTAGAAAGTGTAGATATTCAGAACAGTCTTTCCTTTGAGGAGATCCCAGTCAAAATTCTTGATCATCAAGTTCGTAGAGTAAGGAACAATGAAGTTTCATTATTCAAAGTTCTTTGGTGGAATCATTCCGTTGAGGAAGCTACTTGGGAATAAGAGGCAGATATATGGACCAAGTTCCCTCACCTCTTCTCCACGAATCCAAATTCTGTATAAGGTACCAAATCTTCTTAAGATTTTCTCTATCATGCTCAGTTTTAGTTGCACATCATGTTCATGTCAGTTGTGCATTCAGGAATCAGTTCAGTCATGCATTCTGTACATTCGACATGCATATTTAGTGTGTAAGCTCAGTCCATTAGTTCCCTCAGCTTAACCAGTTTTATTCAGGGATGAATGATCCTAAGGGAGAGATATTATAACACCCCATATTTTCCTAGCATAATCTAAGTACCAGTACATGAATATTTGCATATAAAATTTCTGAAACGCTCATTAATTTTTTTCAAATCCTGCTATTGCGTAGGAAATTGAATTAGCTTTCTAATGATATAAAATTATCCCAAAGTTGATAATCAGGTAAGAAGTTATGGAAATTTTAAGTCTTAGTCATTTAACTCCATCATTTTAAACCTTAGCACATCGCAGAGCCAACAAAAATAACGATTGTCAATTTCCAGTGAAGCTCCGCAAAACCACCGCGTCGCACCGTTAAAAAAAATCACAATTATTCATTTCTAGTGTCTTGTTGCGATAATGGCACGTTGTGCCAATGGTGAATTTCAGAATCAAAGGGGCACTGTGATTCCTTCGCATCGCGCCATGCCCTCAGTTCCCAGTTGTCCCTTTTCCAGTGGCTTGACGCATAGTGGAACATCGCGCTAAGGCTAAAAATTGATATAGTCAGTTTTCATCTTCCTTTTTTAAATTCGTTTAAGGGTATTTGGGTCTTTTTCTATGGTCCTAATTAACCAAAAACACAAAATTTAACCTCTAAACAACCTAAGTAGTCATTATTATTCAATTCTTCTTCAAAATTAAAGATCCTCCTTTCAAGAAACCCTAGCTCTCAAATTCATGGCAATTTCTCAAGAACTCTCCATCTATACTCCCAAATTCATCATCCCAAGTATGTTAGATGTTCATTCATAGATTTCTTTCATCCATGGTTCCCAAGAAACCTTTTTAATTATAAAGTTATGATCTTTTTAAGTTATTTGATTTTAAATCATGATTTCATCCATTAATCTCCATGAACTTGATTTAATACCATGTTTTAATGAAGTTATTGTGGTTATTTGATTCCTAATGTTTTAGTGTTATCATTATCTGAATTAAATCATTAATTTCATGTTAATTATGCCATTCCTTTAGTAATTCTATGATTATTTTAAACCATGAACTATAAGTGTTTGATAAAATGCCTACAAGAGCAATTGAGTTATTAAGAGCCTTCATGCTATGTCCTTCAATGTTTTAGTGTCATACTACTATAATTTTTTTGAGTCCTGGGGATATTGCATACCTGAAATCCATGTCTATTTATTTAGTCTAGTATCACTACATTACAGAAAAGTCTTCAGAATATACTATGAGCACTTCAGAATAGTCAAATACCAGTCAGTTAATCTCTGAACAGTCTAGTATTTCAGTG
This sequence comes from Capsicum annuum, assembly GCF_002878395.1. Lineage (NCBI taxonomy): Eukaryota > Viridiplantae > Streptophyta > Magnoliopsida > Solanales > Solanaceae > Capsicum > Capsicum annuum. Next base: position 116,034,301 of record NC_061122.1, on the reverse strand, counting down.
TCTTTTAGTTGGGAGTAGGATTTAGCATTGAGCGAGTGTAGGAATGGAAAATTCCCAGTCAAATAGGAAGAGTTGTTATTAGATGTTCCTATACTCCAGAACTACATAGCCAGCGTAGGATATGACAAGTCACCCATCAGATTTGGCTTGACTATCTCACAGGGGTCACCTAGCAGTTCAGGCTTAACTCTCTTAGTCCTTTGAACATTATATCAGTTTAGTGGATCCACACAGCTATTGTTAGTACCCGTGGCATAGTATTAACACCCTTCCTACTGGGTTTATGGTTAGACCCTAATTAGCTCAAATTGGGGAATGTCGGTTAGATGATACCTCCCACAGTCTCAGATATAGTCTTAGTTACAGTCTCAGTTCAATTATTCAGTCTTAGTGTTATTTGACCGAAGCTTATAGATTTCAGTCATTTAAGTATCCTAGTTTATAGATTTTATTCATCTCATATCATATGATTGGTCATGCATCCTCAGTGTCTACAGATTTCCATGTATTTTTAGTATTTTACAGACTTTCATGCATATTTAGTATCAACAGATTTCATGCTCTCTATTCAGTATTCTATGATTTATATGTGTATTTAGATAGATCATTACTCCTATTCAAGAAACCTTGCATGTTAGCCTACCTCATTTAGCATACAAGTACATTCAAAGTACTAATTGCATAACTTTATTTTGCAGTATTATGTCTCAGCTCATAGGTGCTGACACTCAGTTCCCAAATCGAACTTAGTCCCTCAGATTCTCTGCAGTACATTAGCAGTGGTGGATTCTCATCACCCGAGGGAAGACTATATCATAAATAATATCATGATAATAACTTCAAATCACAATCTCATGCTCAATTCAATGGAAAAGGTGTAAAGAATAACTCAAATCATGCTCATGGTATTCAAAATCATAAAAGAGCATTCTTTAACTCAAAATAAATATGGGATTTCTTAATTCAATCATATCAGACTCAAACTTATCAATAAGTTACTTTAGGTGTAAACCTTATCTTAAAATCATAAGAAATTTTTTGAAAAATATAATTTTGGGTACAAGGATGAAAGAATTGTCCTTATTCAAACCCCACATACCTTAATAGTTTGGATTTGATGAATTGGATATAAAAGCTTGAACTTTTGAATCTCTAATGACGTTCTTGAAGCTACTTCTTTAAATTCTTGAATTAGGATGCTTAGATTCTTGACCATCTTAAAGGAAATTTGACGTGGTTCTTGGGTGTTCTCAAGGGGGACAGATTTTTCTTGGAGAAAAAAAGATGAATGAGAATGTATCTAATGCTTTTAGGGGCTGAAATTTATTGTTATGGATGGATTTGGGTGAAGGGAATTGACCAAAGTGATCCTAGGCCCTTTTGGAATTGAATTAGCATGTAAAATAGCTTTGGATTTGCATCAGGTTTCGTGTGGAGGAGCAGTCAACGCGACACTTCAAGATCGCATCGGCTCACTGCCTCACACAGAAAATGCTATAACTTTTTACTCGGTTATTGGATTTTTTAAAAATTGGTATCGTTAGGAAAGAAATTCTAGTATCTACAATTTGGTAGATATTAAGATGAAAAATTCCACGTATATCAAAATTTATATACGTTTAAAATAGACCCTTGTAGAGTCGAATATCAAACTTTGGACGAATCAAAGGATCTTTGCTCCACTAGGCTCTAAGTTACTTCTATGAATAGTTTTTAACTCAAAATCAAATAAAAAATGAGGATAAAGATCATAAAACTCATATTTTCATGGGAATAATTTAGATTATTGCTCATACTCATAGGAGCGATGGTTCAATGACTAGCCCAAAAATGTGGGGTATTACAGTTGAGCGTTGTAAAAATGACACAGTTGCCGGTGAGTGAAATATGGATTTTTTTTGTGTGATGTCTTTCTTACTTGGTAATTCCCGGAGTGGTGTAATTTAGTTTATTTTTTGATTTTGAATCTTTTACAGGTGATCAAAGTGTAAATGGAGCAATAAGCGATAACACAAGCAATATGGGCCCCCTCGATTCCTCTATTGACGATGAAGGCCAATTAAATGAAGCGGTACAAAGAAGTCCAATTTTCATTCCGCCAACCAATGGGAATGGAGTGTTTCATGTTACTAGCGTTATCCTTCACATGTTTCAAATGAAAGGGTAATATGGGGGTCAAGCATATAAGGACCCAAATTTTCATTTGAAGAACATTGTGGAAGTTTATGCGCTATTTAACATAACAGATATTACACAAGAATTCATCCGGCTTTGACATTCGCCATTTTAACTAATGGGTGAGGAAGTTTTATGGTTTTGCTCACTTCCACCCAGCTCAATTACATCATGGGAATAGCTTACTATGGTGTTTCTTGATCGATACTTCCCACTATAAAAATGATTCTAAAATGGGATGAGATTCGGAACTTTTGGCAAATGAATGGAGAACCTTTACTTGAATCTTGGGAGTGGTTTTATAGAAAGTTAACCCAATGCTTAAAGCATAAGGTTCCGGAAAAGACGGTCCTCGAAATTTTCTATAGGGCTCTTGATCCATTAAACAAAGTGGTAGTGGATAATGCGGCGGGTGGTTCTATAGTGAGATTGCATCATTTTGTAGCCTTCCGATTGATAGGAGAAGTATCAAAACAAAATCTATTTTGGCTTACCCAAGACACCGAATCATCCAAAACCCCTTCTACCACATCCATGGAGACTAGTGAACAAAGTAAATGAGAAGAAAATGTCCAAAATAATCACCAAACTTGAGCTCTTGATAAATCATGTTATGGGTGTACCTGCAAAAGCGGTAAATGCCATAGCATCGAAATCTTATGAAGAGGATGAAAAGGCAAAGAAGTTAGATAAAGAAATCTGGTACTTGGAAAATTACTTGGGGGGATCCCGCCCCGCCTATCAAAGTCAAGGTGGGAACCAAGGTTTGATGGATCGTGAGCGGGATTGAGATTGGAGAGATCATGACCATGTCTATGACCGTTATGTCCCTCCTCATGATTGAGATAACGTTGAGGAATCTAGTGCCATTGACCCTAAAAAGTTCAAAAGCGAGGATATGGTAGCTAGGATCTTAAATAAAGTAGAAGGAACGAACAATATGGTATATGAGTTAAAAGTTGATTTCTCCCACCTCTCTTAAACGGTGGTGTCTCACTTCTCCTCTATCGAGAAATTGGAGACCCACGTAGGGTAAATATCCATGCAATTAAATGCTAGACCTAGAGGTAGATTTCTGATAGTGCCGAAACACACGCACAAGTGTATATGGTCTACCAAGTAATATAGTGGCCTTCAAAAAAGCTGAGTTATCGATCCCATAGAGACTAGATTTGGAAACTATTTGCTTCCTGTACACACTTAAGATTCACTTGATGCGAGAGTAAACACATAAAGAGTTTGAAAATTTTCAAAATTGGTATCGTTGGGAAGGCAATTCTAGTATCTACAATTTTGTGGGTCTTAAGATGAAAAATTCCACATATATCAAAAGTTATATATGTTTAAAATAGACCCTTGTATAATTGAATATCAAACTTTGGACGAATCAAAGGATCTTTGCTCCACTAGGCTCTAAGTTACCTCTATGAACATTTTTCAACTCAAAATCAAATTAAACATGAGGATAAAGATCATGAAATTCATATTTTCACGGGAATAATTTAGATTATTTCTCATACTCATAGGAGCGACGGTTCAAAGATTTGCCTAAAAATGTGGGGTTTACAGTTGAGTGTTATCAAAATGGCACAGTTACTAGTGAGTGAAATATAGATTTTTCTTGTGTGATGTCTTTATTACTTGGTAATACCCAAAGTGGTGTAATTTAGTTTATTTTTTGTTTTTGAATCTTTTACAGATGATCAAAGTGTAAATGGAGCAATAAGCGATAACACAAGCAATATGGGCCCCCTCGATACCTCTCTTGATGATAAAGGCCAATTAAATGAAGCGGTACAAAGAAGTGCAATTTTCATTCTGCCAACCAATGGGAATGGAGTGTTTCATGTGACTAGAGTTATGCTTCACATGTTTCAAATGAAAGGGTAATATGGGGGTCAAGCATATGAGGACCCGAATTTCCATTTGAAGAACTTTGTGGAAGTTTGTGCGCTATTTAACATAGAACATATTACACAAGAATCCATCCGGCTTTGAAATTTCCCATTGTCACTAATGGGTGAGGAAGTTTTATGGCTTTGCTTACTTCCACCCCGCTCAATTGCATCATTGGAATAACTTACTATGGTGTTTCTTGATAGATACTTCCCATCATAAAAAATAATTCAAATACGGGATGAGATTCTGAACTTTTGGCAAATGAATGGAGAACCGTTACTTGAATCTTCGGAGTGGTTTAATGGAAAGTTAACCCAATGCCTAAAACATAAGGTTCCAAAAAAGACGCTCCTCAAAATTTTCTATAGGGCTCTTGATCGATTAAACAAAATGGTGGTGGATAATGTGGAGGGTGGTTCTATAGTGAGATTGCATCCTCTTGTAGCCTTTCGATTGATAGGAGAACTATAGAAACAAAATCTAGGTTGGCATACCCATGACACCAAATCATCCAAAACCCCTTATACCACATCCATAGAGACTAGTGAACAAAGTAAATGAGAAGAAAATGGCCAAAATGATCACCCAACTTAAGCTCTTGACGAATCATGTTATGGGCGTACCTGCAATAGTGATAAATGCCATAGCATCTAAATCTTATGAAGAGGATGAGAAGGTAAAGAAGTTAGATAAAGAAATCTGGTACTTGGAAAACTACTTTGGGGGATCCCGCCCCGCCTATCAAAGGCAAGGTGGGCACCAAGGTTTGATGGATCATGAGCGGGATCGAGATTGGAGAGATCATGACCATGTCTATGAACATTATGTACCTCCTCATGATCGAGCTAAAGACAAGGAATCTAATGGCATTGACCATGAAAAGTTCAGGAGCGAGGATATGGTAGCTAGGATCTTGAATAAAGCTGAAGGCACGAACAAGATGGTATGTGAGTTGAAAGTTGATTTCTCCCACCTCTCTTAAACGTTGGTGTCTCACTTCGCCTCTATCGTGAAATTGGAGACCCATGTGGGTTAAATATCCATACAATTAAATGCTATACCTAGAGGTAGACTTCTGACAGTGCCCAAGCACACACACAAGTGTATGTGGTCTACCAAGTAATATAGTGGCCTTCAAAAAAGATGAGTTATCGATCCCATGAAGACTAGATTTGGAAAATATTTGCTTCTAGTTAACACTTAAAATTCACTTAATGTGAGAGTAAACACATAAAGAGTTTGATACAACATGTATATATAGCATAAGGATAAGCCAAGTCTGTGTAGCAGTCAAATTAGCTTGAAACGCCCAAGTGTGGAGTGAAGAGTGCGTCAAAACCTCCATTTCTATGGAATGGTGTGTGCGTCATACCCTATATTTCATAGGAGTGGAGCGTACGATGCATGGTAAACGCATGCATTCTCTAGAAATTGTCCTCCAAATTTTGGTTATGTGTTGGCCCTTCCTCCTTCTATCCCTTGTCTTGTGGTGTCTTTCCATTGATTTCCAAGCCGCTTTAACTTAAAAATATCATAATATTCAGATACAAAATAATTCTACATCATCACACCACATGAATTAGAAGCATAAACAACACTAAACCCATTACGGTGAATTAAAAACAAGAGCTTAGACTAGGTTGGTTTCATGATCTTTCCCTTCAAGTTTCCATTCTTTCTTTGACTCATATGAGCTCTGTACACTCGTAATAACTTGTTACACATATAATAACACATTTAAAACCATAAGTAACGCAGAAATAAATACAATCCAACAAAATAGACTAGAAAATCAGCTAGCTCAAGCTAGGAAGACTAATTTTCTATATTGAACTCTGATTGACTCTTTTAAGTACAAAATAACTTAGACTTCACTTGGAACCTTATAAGAACATGTTTTAACAAATTTATACACATTTATCTCATTATCAACCAATATAGTATAGAATCATCCTCAAAACAAGGCTAAAAAGGCTGGAATAGGGATGCTAGAATGCATAAATACACCTAACATCACCACCCCAACACTTAAAGCCTTGTGCTTCCTCAAACGACTCTTAACTACAATCATCATCAATTAAGGAGACTCTACACTTCTACTTAATACACGACACTCAAGCTAGTACTACAATGAGTACATAGAATGCAAGTTACTACATTAATTATGTTAATTACACAATTGAAATCCTATAGACACTACTCTAAAACTTCTTAGGCTCAAGAATTGACTCACCTAGTTGGCAAACTCATGCTTATAGCTCAATTAAAGACATCATAAAAACTACCCATATTCATCAAACATGTACCCTCACATTAAGAGAGTTAGCCGTAATCACTCATAATTAAATAGTTCATAATATGATAGGTACAAGAATCGAATTATGCTTATTCTCACAAAGAATTAACAAGTTAAATACAATGAACCATAGGCTTGCCTTTAGTGTAATGCTCCACTAATAATTGAATGTAAATCTTAGATCAATTAGGACTTTTCCATGTTGTAATGTAGGCTAAGGGATGGGTAGGAACTAATTGGGAATAGTGACTAACCTCTCTAAGTGATTTAATACACTACTTTATGCATTTAAAATCACACTCCAGCAACCAAATTACACCATTTTTGTCTACCCATATCTTTTATTTTTGCCCCATCTCTTTTAAGCATTCTAACAAAAACTTGGTGGATACATAGTTTACTACTACAAGAATCATTTTTTCTCCTTTTTCAAGACCATGGCAGCATTATTAACATAAATTATATCACAACCATCCACGACACATCAATTATACACCAATAACTATTACCTTGGGGGTATCAATTTCACCTTTTTCTTCTTCAATTTCTTAAACTCCTTACTCACTTGATTTTTCATTAAAACACCTAGGAGTTTTTTTTTTGGATCAAATTATGGTCTATCAAAGAAGGGATTAGCCTATTTATGAGGTTGCAAAAGAAAAAGCTAAAGTCTCAATGGGGGTTAACAAGGATAATGCATAAAGGGTAGGACAAATAGAAGGTATAAAATAAGGCTATCAAAAGAATGCCTATATCATCTCCTAAACCCACACTCTTTATTTCACTTCACATACACACCAAGCAAGTTCTAAACATCACACACAACAAGGAATATACAAAAATTCTCAAAGACACATGGCATATGCTCAACTCAATAGGATCATCATAGACTCCTAACTAAACAAAAGCACAAATTCAAATTTAAGCCCACGAGTACAAGAGTCACAAACATGATCCTAAAAGTCACAAAATAACAATTCTGTCAATTAACATGCTTTTACAAACAAACCCACTTGCATCATGTAATAAAAAATAGTACCAACAAGAATATCTTACTTATTCCTAACCTAAAATTTTTAAATTGAGCCAAAATTTGGGTTTCCCCACCCCACACTTAAAAATCTACATTGTCCCTAAAGTGAATTTAAAGATAAGAGATAGAAATACTCCCTAAGGCCTCAAGGCCTTACTAGTAGCATCTTCATATAAGGATATCTATGGGACCCCACACTCATTCTTTGTCATACTTTAAGCTCAAGTTTATGGTACTAAAAATTCCCATTAACCTATTAATCAACCAAAAAAAAAACTACATAAAATAAAACTAATAAAATTAAAAAGAAAACATACCTAATTAACTTGGGTTGCCTCCCAAGTACCACCTGATTTAGTGTTGCAGCACGACCCAACTCAACTCAACTATAATTCTTCATCTTTTTTCTCACACTTAGAGGCTATATTCTTATCCTTTTCACCCCTTTTGGGTATGAATTCTCAAGCACCATAGGTTTCTCAACTTTAACCTTTTCAAGCTCATCAACTTCCATCATGTCAGGCTTAGGACATAGAGTCTTAGGCTACTTAATCAGGTAGTTTGAAGAGGTCTTTTGTGGACTAGCTACCCCACATTCGTCTCCTTCAATAACATTAATCATACATAAATATTTAACTTGGGATGTAATTGTGGGTGCTTTGTATTCATCAAACATCACTTCTTCATCCTCTACTCTTATTTTACGTATGCCTTCTCGAACATCAATTAACGCTTTTTTGATTTCTTAAAATGGACGCCCCAAGATAATTGACACCTATTCATTTGCCTCAAAATCAAGAATAATAAAATCAGCAAGTATAATTAATTTATCAACCTTTATGAGGACAACATCAATTAATCCATCCAAAAGTATGAATGATCCTTTTGCCAACTACACACCACGGTGGTTGGTCTCATCTCTCCCAAGCCTAATGTTTTAAATAATACAAGGGGCATCAAGTTGATGCTTGCCCTAAAATCTATAATACCTATGCTTATTACAAGCTAGAAATCATCTCAAGGATACAAGTACTAGATTTGAAATATAAATCTATTTTTGTAACCATGATATTTTTGAGATTTCTACTTTCTTTCACGTGGGAAATTGAATTTTCTTTCTAACTATACTAATTTTGTCCAAATCCGACACCCGACGAGGAAGTTATTGATGTTTTACTCGAAACTGACCAAAATGCCAAGGTGCAACGTCCAAGTTGACGAATAGCCAAACAAGTGATGGACCGCCAGTTTGACCATCACAGCCAAGGTAGTAGAGTCACATTCTAGATAAGGATTGATGGACATGTTGATGGACCGTCAGATTTTTGACGAACCGTCATCCAGGACTTCAACTTTTATCCACTGAACCCCATTTCTAGTCCACGTATGACGGTCGAAATGATGCGCCATCAAGTTCCTAACAAATCGTCAGTCGGGTCATCACATGCCATCTTCAGTTTACTTCCAGGCCATCTTAGCAAGGGTATTTTGGTCACTTACCACTCGCCTATATATACCTAAATTAGTCCAAATTCAGCCATTTTTTCTCATTATTATTTCTCAAACAAAAACTAGGGTTTTTCTCTAAATTTAATCTCCAAGAACAAAACCTAATCTTCTTGAAAAATCAAAGGATTTCAAATCCTTTAAGTTTAAAAACATCAAGAACCTTGAGTCAGGTATGCATAGTGTTCATCTATGGATCTATTCCATTCATAGAGCTCAAGAACTATATTTTAAATATTATATTATGATTGTCTTGTTGTGATATGACCATGTACATGTTGATGATTGTTTTTTAAGTTTCAAGATTATATCTAAAGGTGTTTTCATGAAGTATATGTTTTCGTTAGTTGAAATCCATGAACTTTATGTGGTTTAAAATGGGGAAATTCATGAAAACACACCTAAGCTAAAAGAATGCATGCAAAGTGTTTGATAAAAGGCCTAGAGTGGTAGAATCCAGTCCCATGATTTAATAGTACTTAAATGACAAGTCCATGCTCTATACTTTATGATTTCACATGAATTCCACGTGATTGATATGCGTCATTGTTGTGATATGGATTAGGCATAATATTGAATCTATGAAAGTATACACATGTTGTATGAATTTTCCCTTCCATATGTAAGATGTTGAGAACTATGCTTTGAGTGAAATCCCCTACTTATGATATTGTGAATTGTGGACTCCATTTTATGATCAAGTCACTTATGTGTGTCAATTTCCTTCCATAAAGTCCTGGGGGTACTAGTACCCGAAAAATATAGTTGTGTGCCTAGAGCCATGTCACGTTATCATAATAATCTCTGTCAAGCCATGATCTATAGAAATCAGTCATTCATGTGACTGAGGAAATCTCAGTAATCTCATGATCTCAATAAATTCTCAGATAGTAGTACTATTCTGCCAGTCAACAAAAGTCTGTTACTCAGTCCATGTACAGCCAGTAAAATTATGTTTAGTCTCTTCAGATGGGAGTAGAAGTTAGCACCGAGTGAACCCAAGGATGGGAAGTTATCAGATAGTTTAGGGTGTGATTCTTAGTAGTCATCCTTGTGTTCCAGAACTACGTAGCCAGTATAGGTTGAGATATCTTAACCTATTAGATTAGGGTTTATGAGGTGGCTTAACTTGTTAGTTTAGGGTTTCCACCATTATCATTTGAGTACCTGCCAGCTAAGGGTCACTCACAGCTGTCCTTACCAGTGATGCGATATTGACACCCTTCTAGTCGTGGTAGAGATTAGACCCCAAAATAGCTATATGCGTTCTTAGGGAATATCGGTTAAGCAACTACCTCCCACAGTATTAGTACCAGTCTCAGTAAAAGAACTCAGATAGTTCACTAGATTTTAGTATACCAAGACTGTCAGTTACAGTCAATTCAGTTACAGTACGAAAACATCAGGTAGTTTTATCAGATTATGGACTGTCAGACACAGTCATTCATATTATCAAAATTTTTAGTATCAGTCATGTTAGATAACAGTAAACAATGTATTAGTGTATAGATCCAGATATCATGTATTCATACTTTTAGTTAGTATGTAAGCACATTTGTAATCTTACATTCATATCAGTCAGTCAGTTAGCATTGCTCATGTATGTAAACCCTTTTGTATTTAGCCTACCTCACTTGTATACACAGTACGCCCAGTCGTACTGACGTATTTATGCTATAGTGCTTTCTTTTATATTACACCATAGGTTCAGAGACATGAGTTCCAGATTAGCAGTAGCATTCTAGTTGCAAAGTTGTAGTGAGTCCTCATCTATTCAAGAATGATATTATTTTATTTCATTCATTATGTTAGTTTAGTTTTGCTAGATGGTGTTAGATGGAGACATATTCCTTTAACTTCTTATTTCAGATAGTATTTAGAGGCTTTCTGATTTAGTTCAGATTTTAGATTCAGGTTTTAGTTGTTTTGGGTATTTGTTACCCTATATAGATGTTATTATTTATCAGATATGCTATTCAGTTGAACCTTATGGCCTATGTTCATGTTTTCCATATTTTACATGTTTATTATGCAGTGTGCAGGTATAGATATCAGTCATGGGTTAGCTTGTGATCCTTCGTGGTCATAAGAATAGTATAGCATTCTGAGTCAAAAAATTTGGGTGTTACAAACTTGGTATCAGAGCCTAAGGTTCAATAGAGTCCTAGGAAGTCTGAAAGCCGCATCTAGTAGAGTCTTGTGCATGGGTGTATTGTGCGCCACATTTATGTGAAAGAGGGTATAGGATGTTTTAGGAGCAGTTTCCTTTCCTTCGGTATTCATATCATACTAGTGAGCATAATCTCAAGTTAAACTCTCAGTTTAATCCGTTCTTCTCTTATTTTAGAAAATTCCTCCAAAGAGAAGAAACTAGCCAGCTCCTTAGCCCGAATATCCTTTGGGCGAACATGTTTCTTATGCGGAGTCTAGGGCCACATTCACCACACTTTCTCACTCTATAGCTGCCCAAAATGAACATCCACTAGTTATTCCAACCAAACCAATGTCCAACTCAGTCGCATCTAGGATTCGAGACTTCACCCGAATGAACCCTCCATCTTTCTTCGGGTCTAAGTCTGACGAAGACCCTTAAGAATTCATTGACCAAGTCTAGAAGGTCATACAAATCATGGGAGTTAATTCTTTTTAGAGTGCCAAGTTAGCCGCATACCAGTTATAGGATGTTGCTCACACTTGGTACAAATAGTAAAATTTTGAGAGGGTAGATGGTCCAGGTCCTATAAAGTGGGAGGAATTTGTCACGTCTTTCTTAGACAGATTCTTTCCCCAAGAGTTGAGGGAGGAAAAAGTTCTTGAGTTTATCAACCTCTGATAGGCAAATATTACAATTAAAGAGTATTCCCTCAGATTTACTCAGCTGGCCAAATATGCCCCTCATGTGGTTGCAGAAAACAGGGCTAAGATAAGCAAGTTTGGTCAGGAGTGAATTATAGAATGGTAAATGTGTGTAGGTCTGCGATGATAACAGTGATATGACTTTAGCTAGGCTCATGACCTATGCTCTACAAATAGAGGAGCAGAAGATTAGGACTAGGGAGAGGCAAAACAAGAGATCAAGATCAGGCAGTTTTAGTTTTGCTCAACAAAAATCAGAAGGAGGAACCTATTTATAGTTTCATCCTAAGCCAGCATTTTGCAGCTCTTTCCTCCACCTGTGCCCCAATTCCCAAATTCAGAGATGCAAATAGATATCAAGCACTAGGTTCTGTGTCTCAGGGCAGTGTCAGCAGTGCCCGAACTAATCCCCTATGTCAGACTTGTGGTAAGAACCACAAGGGTACCTGTGGACCTGGTAGCGATGTTTGTTTTAGTTATGGCAAGCCAAGCCACAGGATTAGAGAGTGTACGCAGTAAAGTCTACAGGGTTAGTAGAATCGCTCTACAACCTAGTCTGGTTGCCTAAATCAGTAGGGTACCGCTTTTAGTGTTGCTAGTGGGCAACGCCCAATCAGACTCTATTCTCTCCAGACCCAACAGGATTAGAAAATTCTCTTGATTTCATTACTGGTACATTACAAAATTTTCATTTTTATGTTTATGCTTTGCTAGATCCAGGTGCATCCTTTTCTTTTGTTACTCCTTATATAGCAGGAAATTTCAGAATTAGTCTCGAAATTTTAGTAGAGACCTTTTCAATTTCTACCCCAATGGGTAAGATCATTATAGCTCGATGGGTATACAGGCACTTCCTGGTTATGATATTTCAGAAAGCCACATCAATAGATTTAGTCGAGTTAGAGATGATTGATTTTGATGTCATTCTTGGTATGGATTGGCTTCATTCCTGCTATTCCACAGTCGACTACAGAACTAGGGTAGTTTAGTTTCAGTTCTCGAATAAGCCCGTCCTAGAGTGGAAGGGTAGTACTTCATCTTTTAGGGGTTAGCTTATTTTCTACCTTCGAGTAAGGAAAATGATTTCTTAGGGATATGTTTATCATCTCATTCATGTTAAAGACTCTGGTTCTGAATCTCTTAGATTTGAATCAATCCCAGTGGTTAATGAATATTCAAATGTCTTTCCCGAAGATCTTCCATGCATTCCTTACAAAAGGGAAATAGACTTCGAAACTGACCTTATTCCAGATACTCAGCCTATTTCCATTCCTCTATACATAATGGCACCAGCAGAACTTAAGGAACTGAAAGATCAGTTGAAGGATCTCTTAGATAAGGGATTCATCTGGCCCAGTGTATCCCCATGGCCTATACCAATCTTATTCGTGTGCAAGAAAGATGGTTCTCTTAGGATATATATTGATTACCGTCAGCTTAACAAATTTACGGTCAAGAACAAGTATCCTCTTCCCAGAATAGATGACTTTTTTTACAAACTTTAGGGTGCCAGTTATTTCTTCAAAATAAACCTAAGATCAGGTTACCATCAGCTTAGAGTTAGAGAATGTGACATCCTGAAGACAACTTTCTGTACTCGGTATGGTCACTTCGAGTTTCTAGTTATGACCATTGGTCTTACCAATTCCTCAACCACTTTCATGGACTTGATGAACCGTCTATTTGAGTAGTACTTGGATATGTTCGTCATAGTTTTCATAGATGATATCCCGGTTGATTCCCGCACAGAGCGTGATCATTCAAGCCATCTCAGGATTATTCTTCAGACTCTCAGAAATCCCCAGCTATTTGCCAAATTCAGTAAGTGCAAGTTTTTGCTAAGATCACAACATTCCTTGTCATATTATTTCCGGTAATGGAATTAGATTAGATCCTCCGAAGATCAAAGCGGTAAGAGCCTGGCCTCGCTTAATCTTTCCATCAGATATGTAGAGTTTCTTGGGATTGGCTGGCTATTACAGATGGTTTATCAAGGGATTTTGTTTTATTCCATCCCCCAAGTACAGATTGACTCATAAGAAGGTCAAGTTTCAGTGGTCAGATCCTTGTGAGAAGAGTTTTCAAGAGTTGAAGACTCGACTCACCTCAGCTCCAGTTCTAGCTCTTCTAGATGGTTCAGATGGGTTCATAGTATATTGTGATATGTCTAGAGTGGGTTTAGGTTGTTTCCTTATGCAGCATGGTAAGGTCATAGCCTACACCTCTAGACAGTTAAAGACCCATGAGAAAAATTATCCTACTCATGATCTTGAGCTAGCATCCATAGTATTTGCGTTAAAGAGTTGGAGGCATTATCTATATGGAGTTCATGTAGATATCTTCACAGATCATAAGATTCTCTAGTATGTCTTTTCCTAGAAAGATCTCAATCTTAATCATAGAAGGTAGTTAGAGCTTTTGAAAGATTATGGACGAAGCTTTCAGTGGACTCTCTATGGGTGTTTCTGGCGTCAAGGACGACAAGAAGAAGATAGATAAGGAAATCCATTAGCACGCTAGACTAGTTGTTTGCTTAGTCAATTCTTCGGAGGGTGGTGTATGTGTTTAGAGTAGTTCAGAGTCATCTATAGTTTCCGAGGTGAAAGAAAAGCAAGACAGGGATCCTAGCCTTGTCAAGCAAAAAGTGTTAGTTCAGAATTAGAGAGTTGAGGTTTTCTCCTAAGGGGGAGATAAGGTTCTTCATTGTCAGGGTTGTCTATACATTTAAGGTGTAGATGAATTAAAGCAGCGGATTCTTATAGAAGTGCATGGTGCACGATACTCTATTCATCCAAGGGCCACTAAGATGTACCGCAACCTGTGGGTATCTATTGGTGAAGTGGGATGAAGAGAGATGTTGCAGAGTTTGTGGCTAAGTGCTCTATATGTCAGCAAGTTAAGATAGAGCATCAGAAGCCTAGTGGACCCATGCAGGAGTTGACCATTCCTTCTTGGATATGGGAAGAAGTGAACAGGGACTTTGTGATGGGTTTACCTTAAATTCATCATCAGCACAATTCAGTTTGGGTTATTATAGACAAGATGACCAAGTCAGCTCATTTCCTTCCAGTCCATAACTCTTATTCAGCCGAGGATTACACCAAACTCTATATTAGGGAGTTGGTCAGATTACACAATGTTCTGTTATCTATTGTCTTAGATAGAGGTACCCAATTCACCTCTCACTTATGGAAAGCATTCCAAAAGGGTCTTGGTACCCAAGTCCATCTCAGTACAACCTTGCATTCTTAGGCAGATGGTCAAGCAGAAAGGACCATTCAGACTCTTGAAGATATTCTAAGGGCTTGTGCAATTGATTTCAAGAAAAGCTGGGATGACCTCTTACCTTTGATTGAGTTTACATACAACAATAGCTATTATTCCAGTATTAAAATGGCTCCATTTGAAGCTCTCTATAATAGGAGGTGTAGATCTCTAATTGGTTGGTTTGAAGTTAGTGAGGCCTCAGTCATAGGTCCTGACTTGGTTTTCAATGCCTAAGAGAAAGTTTAGTTGATCAGAGAGAGACTTTAGGCTGCTCAGAGCCGATAGAAGTCTTATTTTAATGTTCGTAGAAAGGATCTCTACTTGGAGGTCGATGACTATGTCTGTCTCAAGATCTCTCCCATTAAGGGAGTGAAGAGGTTTGGAAAGAAAGGGAAACTAAGTCCCCATTATGTCGGTCCCTTCAGGATTCTCAATCATTTAGGCAACGTAGCTTATGAGCTTGAATTGCCTCTAGCTTTAACCTAAGTTCATCTGTTATTCTATGTATCCTGGCTCAAGAAGTGCGTAGGTGACCTAGAAGTTGCAGTCCCTATTCAGAGCATTGATGTTTACAACAGTCTCTCTTATGAAGAGATTCTAGTTGAAATATTAGACTATTAGACACATCGATTGAGGAAAAAAGAGGTCCCTTTATTTAAGGTTCTTTGGCGAAATCAGTCTATCGAGGGAGCTACTTGGGAAGCAGAAACAGATATGCATACCAAGTATCCTTACCTCTTCTCCGCCGATTCAGATCAAGCTTAAGGTAATAGTTCACATTAAGCTTATTCAATTTCATATTCATGTTCCTATTATAAATTTGGTATCTACTACTATTTCATACTCTGTCATGCATTCATGCATCAGTTCAGTTATAAAATCATGCATCAGCTATGTATTCTCGTCTTGAGAAACTCATTTTATCAGAACACTCAGTTACTATGCATAAGATGTGCATGAGTTCAGTATATTTAGCATGTCAGTCATGACATTATGTGTTAGTCACTCATGTTCATTTATTATTTTCCCTCTTAGTCAGTCTCATTCGAGGACGAATGTTCTCAAGGGGGAGATATTGTAATACCCGTGCTTATTGCTAGCTAGAAATCATCTCAAGGATGATAGTACTTTCTTTGAAATACAAATCAACTTTTGTACCCATGGTATTTTTGATATTTCTACTTTCTAAAATATGGGAAATTGAGTTATCTTTCTAACGATACCAATTTTATCAAAATCCGACACCAGACGAGGAAGTTATGGATGTTTTACTCAAAACTAACCGAAATGCCCAAGTGCGACTTCCAAGTTTATGGACAGCCAAACAAGTGACGAACTTCCACTTTGATCATCACAGCCAAGGTAGCAGGGCCACGTTCTGGATAAGAATTGATGGATCAGTTGATGGATCATCAGATTTTTGATGGACCATCATCCAGGCCATCAACTCTTATCCAGTGAACCCTATTTCTGGTCCACGTATGACGGTCAAAATGATAGACCATCAGTTGGGTCATCACACGCCACGTTCAGCTTACTTCTAGGACATTTAAATAGGGGTATTTTGGTCACTTACAACTCATCTATATATACCTAGACTAGTTCGAATTCAGCCATTTTTACTCATTATTATTTCATAAACAAAAACTAGGGTTTCTCTCTAAATTTAATCTCCAAGAACAAGACCCAATCTTCTTCAAAAATCAAAGGATTTCAAATCCCTCAAGTTTAAAAACATCAAGAACATTGAGTCAGGTATGTGTAGTGTTCATCTAAGGATCCATTCCATTCATAGAGCTCAAGAACTATATTTTAAATATTATATTGTGATTGTCTTGTTGTGATATGACCATGTACATGTTGATGATTGTTATTTAAGTTTCAAGATTATATCTAAAAGGCCTAGGATGATAGAATTTATGTCCCATGATTTAATAGTGCTTAAATGACAAGTCCATGCTCTATACTTTATGATTTCACATGAATTCGACGTGATTGATATGCGTCGTAGTTGTGATATGGATTGAGCATGATATTGAAGCTATGCAAGTATACACATATTGTATGAATTTTCCCTTCCATAGTAAGATGTTGAGAACTATGCTTAGTGTGAAATCCCCTACTTATGATATGGTGAATTGTGGACTTTATTTTATGATCAAGTCACTAGAGCCATTTCACATTATCACAATAATCTCAGTCAAGCCATGATCTATAGAAATTAGTCAGTTATATGACTGAGAAAATCTCAGAAATCTCATGATCTCAATAAATTCTCAGATCGTAGTACTAGTCCATCGATCAATAGAAGTCCGTTACTTAGTCCATATACAGCCAGTTAAATGATGTTCAGTCTCTTCAAATGGGAGTAGAAGTTAGCACCGAGTGAACCCAAGGATAGGAACTGACCTTCCAGTTTAGGGTGTGATTCTTAGTAGTCATCCTTGTGTTCCAGAACTACATAGCCAGCATAGGTTAAGACATCTTAAACTACCCGATTAGGGTTGATGAGTTGGCTTAACCTGTCAGTTTAAGGTTGCCACCATTCTCATTCGAGTACCTTACAGCAAAGGGTCAGTCACAACTGTCCTTACCAGTAACACGGTATGGACACCCTTTTAGTCGGGGTAGAGATTGGACCCCAACCTAGCTATATGCATTATTGGGGTATGTCGGTTAAGCAACTACCACCCACAGTTTCATTCCCAGTCTCAGTAAAAGAAATTATATAGTTCTTCAGATTTCAGTATGCCAGGAATGTCAGTTACAGTCAATTCAGTTACAGTACAAAACTCAGGTAGTTCCATCAGATTTAGGATTGTCAGACACAGTCCTCCATATTATCAAAATTTTTAGTATCATTCATGTTAGTTAATGGTAAACCATTTATTAGTGTACAGATCTAGATATCATGTATTCACGCTTTTAGTTACTTTGTAAGCATATTTGTACTCTTACGTTCATATCAGTCAGTCAGTTAGCATTGCTCATCCATATAAACCCTTTTTCATTTAGCCTACCTAATTCTAATACTTAGTACTCCCAGTCGTACTGATGCATTTACGCTATGGTTCTTTCTTTCATGTTACACCATAGGTTTAGAGACACGAGTTCCAGATCAGCAGTAGCATTCTACTCGCAGAGTTGCAGTGAGTCCTCGTCAATTAAAGGATGATATTATTTTATTTCATTCATTATTTCAGTTCAATTTTACTAGACGGAGTTAGCTGGAGTCATGTTTCTTCAACTCCTTATTTCATATAGTATTTAGAGGCTTTCAGATTTAGTTCAGATTTTAGATTCATCTTTTAGTTATTTTGGGTATTTGTTACCCTATATGGATGTTATTATTTATTAGATATTCTATTTAGTTGAACCTTCTGGCCTATTGTTCATGTTTTCTGTACTTTACATGTATATTATACAGTGTACACGTAAAGATATCAGTCATGGGTTAGCTTGTCGTCCTTTGGGGTCATAAGCACCGTGTAGCATTCCGGTTCGAAAAATTGGGGTGTTCCAAAATCACTCAAAGCATGGACTACTTTACTCCCAACATAGATTGGGATGGAAAACTTCCCCTGATCTTTCAATTTCTTAGGAATTTTCTATCTCACCACCGCACTACACTCATCAGTGAGTTTTATAGCTCCCACATCCTACAATTTCACCTTTTATCCACCAAATCGCTTAACTATTTGTGTACTTGGGCATACTCTGCAAAATATCTAACAAAGGTAAGTTAATGTGAAGTCCTTTGAATGTGTCAAAGAACTTCTTAAATATAGAGTCCTCCTTTGCTATAATTTGTCTCTAAGGAAAGGTTAGTGGCAATGTCTTCTTCACTTCTGGTTCATCAACTTTTGATCTCAAGTGCTCAGACTTCCTTGAATTTTCAGCAACTTCTTTGGAAACCTATTTGGTCACAACCTCATCCTCTACCTCCTTTGTTTTCTTGGGAGGTTCTCCTTAAAGATCTTTGCCGCTCCTAAAGGTGATTTCCATAACCTACTTTGCATTTTCTGTGTCAGCTGGCAACCTACCTTGTTGCCAGTAATCAATGTTTTCTAATTCTGCCGCACTTGCAACTCTAATCTTCTAGTAACTATTTGCAAAGTTTTTAGGTCTGTAACAAACTGTGTTTGATTAGCAAGGATATGCTTCAACCTCTTCTCCATGCTGCTTGTTGACTAAGTTTGTTGGGCCTAAGGCTGTGTGGCAATCTATGACTGGTTTGTTGGCTAAGTTTGTCCACTTTATTCTGTAGTCATTACCATAATTTGGCCTTTGAGCATTTCCTACATAGATTATAGATTCTGGATTTGATGCACACATGGCTGCTGTATGACAAATATTTCTGCATACCTCACACCAACGTGCATCTTGTTAGCGGCATTGACTGTGGCTACAGGTTGTGCTGCTCACAAATTCATGCTATTGAATGATGTGTTGATCAAATTTTGTAGTGCAAAAATATATGCTGATCAGGCTGTGAATTTGTCCACCTCTAATAGACCCTCAATTCTTTTTGTGGCACTTCTAGAATCTGAATACCAATATGGATTTCCTTATTCTATACGGTTAATCAATATGTACTAATCATAAGTTAGCTCCAATGCTTGAACACCTGCAGCTGAATCTAGCAAAATCTTCATATTGTGATCAAGAGCTTCAACAAAAGAATGAGCAAGTACCTTATTAGATTGTTAGTGGTGTGGACACTCTCAAAGAAGAGCATTGAAGTATTCCTAAGCATGATAGAGCTTTTCATCAGGCTTTTATTTGAAGCTCACTATCTCACTGCGAAGTCTTGCAGTCTTGCCTGATTAAATGAATATGATGAGGAACTTTCTACCAAAGTCATCCTATCATGTGATTGAATTGGATAGCTTCACATTCAACCACCTTTTAGCTTTTCCAAAAAGTGAATAGGGAAACAGTGTCAGCCTCACATAATCTGGAGTCACCCCTGTCGGGATGAATGTATCTATAAGCTCAATAAAGGTCTGTAAGTTGACTTATCGATCCTTGTGTTTAACATATTACTCGTATTTCAAAAGGTAGTTTGAAAAGTATGCAAATCAAGGATCAATATTGAGAGTATCTACAAGGACTTGTTCATATAAGAATGAAATATCAATCTCTAATTCCTATCTTTTGCCCCCTTCATTCTATAACTTGTAGAAGTGGTCAGCCACTTGGTTCTCAAAACCTTTTTTGTCTTTCACTTTAATATCAAACTCCTATAGTAACATCATCTATCAATAAACTTGGGTTTTTCATCCCTCTTTGCAATCAAATACCACAATGCTGAATGGTTTATATGCACCACAACTTTGGTCCATAACAAGTATGCTCTAAATTTCTCAAATACATACACCATAGAAAGTAGCTCTTGAATAATATATTAGGTGGGAAAATACTATTTATTTTGACCAAGAACTGCACCAAGAGCCACTCCACTTGCACCACATATTATTTTAAATGGTTTGGACAAATAAGGTGTAATCATGATAGGTACTTCCACCAATTTATCCTTAAGACAATTGGCTGCATTCAAGAACTCCTCATTCTATTCAAATTTAACCTCTTTCTCCAGTAGCTTGCATAAAGGATTTTCAATATTGGATAAGCCTTTGGTGAACCTCCTATAAAATCCCACATGACCCAAGAAGTTTCTCACTTATTTTATCAAAATAGGTGAAGAAAACTTTAAATCAATTCAATTTTTATGCTATCCACTCCAATCCTTTTGTTTGAGATTTTATGGACCAAGACAATTCATTCTTTTACCATGAAATGGCATATCTCCCAATTGAGTACCAATATAAATTCCTCACATCATTGTACTGAATGACTAAGATTAGTCAAACAATCATAAAATTGATCTCCAACTACCAAAAATTCATCAATGAACACCTCAAAGGTTTCCTCAACTATGCAAAATAAAATCGACATCATACACCTCTGAAATGATGTTGGGGCATTTCATAGCCTAGATGGCATCCTCTTGAAATTAAAATTCACATAAGGGCATGCGAATGTGGTCTATTCTTTATCCTAGAGAATAATAGAGAATTGGTGATACCTGAAGTAAATATCTAAAAAGTAGTACCATCCCCTTCTAGCTAATATATCAAGTATTTGATCTTTAAAAGGCATTGGGAAGTGGTATCAAAGTGTCCACGAGTTCAATTTCTAATAATTTATACATACATACTCTTCACCTTGTCACCAGTCTAAGAGGGATCAATTTATTCTTTTTATTTTCCACCACAGCCATTCTTTTAATATTTGGTATAGATTTGATAGGGTTCAACCATTCTTTATTATAGATTGGATACACCACTCCTACATCAAGACATTTAATTATCTCTTTCTTCACCAACTCTTGCATAGGTGGGTTAATAAAATACTTTGGTTTCTAGGCCTTAGAGAATTTCCTAAAATTCTAATCTCTGGACCCAATATGACTCATGGGCATAAGCAGTATGATGGTATACAGATACTATGATCCAGTCATATACTGACTAGTATTGGTTGGTGGGATGAATTTTTCTTACTAGAATGGGTACGACTTATGGGTACGATTTATTTTCGTGATTACGGATTGTTTGGTTCTTTAACTTAATATTAAACTTTGTTAAATAGGTTGCATCTGAGTATGAGTGGATCAATGTGAGTAATAAACCAGGGTATGATTCGTACCCAGGACTCATAAGTTAGACAATGTCTAAATCTACCTTTGGTGTAAATTTGTTAGGGGTACAAATGAAAGGTAAGTGTCGTATGCTGTCAAAATTACTTGTTTGGATAAGTGTTTTGTTGGATAGTTTAGGATTCAAGGGTAAAGGACAGGATACGAGTGGAGGATGCCAATCGTATTAGAGGGTGCTACTTATTGAGGGTCAGTCATATCCTTATGATGGGATTTTAGGGTGCAACTAAGTGGGGGTATTCTAGATATTTCCCTACTTATCCATATAAGGCCCCATAACTTATTGCCTATTTTGAAGGTTATTTAACCTAATATTCCATTCATTCACACTTAGAAACTCTTATAAACACTCCAAAATTCTCTAAAAAGCTTTTGGGAAAAGAAATCCAGGGTTTAAACTAAACGATCAATTGGAGGCTTATCTTGCTGATTTCTTTCTTTGATCATCTTCTTTTAAGTCATGTTCTCTTCCCTCGTTGTTAATTCTAACTAAAGGCATGGCTTTTATAAATGTTTTCATGATTTCATAGATTGTATGATTTAGGTTTTCAAATATAATTTGAGGGTTTTGATATTAAATAACCGGTTATGGTTTCCTATAATTTTAATTATTCTTTTATATGGAATAATGATGGTTTTGGATATTTGGATTTCATGGGAATGGTTTAATGGTTATTGGAATTAGTTTCGGTCATATTATGCCACAATGTGTTTAACAAAATTCTGATAAAGATATGTTCATTGCTTTGATTATTTTAATAGAAATCTTGCATGTTTTAAAACTTAGTAAAGGAATTATGCATGGTTTAAATATATAATAATGGTAAATTTCTAATGGTTATTCTTGAAGGGTATATCAAATTCTCCCAAGTGGTTTAATATGTCAAATGGAAGGGCACTTGAAAGTCTCCTTAAACCTATGAATGGTTGTCTATGGATGATACTTGCAAGTAAGGATTGGTATGATGATACCAATATCAATGGCATTGGTTAACACATTAAAAAATGGTTTAGCTATTGGAAAATTGGATTTAACTTGGAAATAATGACAGGATGTGTAGCAAAGTTGTGGAAAGTGGAGGTCTCAGGGGGACCAAAACTAGAAACTCATATTTTTTGACATGAGGTTAGTCTTGGTGGCCGTTTTCATGATGTTATATTATATTTGGGGGATGTACTAGTCATCCCAAGGGTTTTTCCTTGGTCGTGTGGCTACATACACTAGAGCCCTTTCTGTAAGGGTAGTTGAACCTATATAGCTTGTGGATGGTTTAAGACGGCAAAGTTACACAACCCAGGTAAAGGTCTTAAAGGCGTGCTAAACCCAATTCTTTTTTTCTGACATGGTTAAATAAAAATATATATATGTGTTTGTGTATGGTTGTGTGAATATGGATGATGTCACTGGGCCTTATAAATGCCATTATTTTATCCTTACCCTGAGATCATGCTAGCGGTCACTCAGTAACACCGTATACTATTAGTTTTGTACCCACTCTATGTAGGAACTAGCTATTATACTCATCCTATATATTTATTAACTCAGGATCAGCATATGAACTGAAGTAGTGAGCTTCTATTATTTTAAAAGGCTCCATTTTATGTTATGGATATTCCTAGATACTTTAATTTTATTTTGGATATTGGTTTTGGTTATGGTTGGGGGCATATCCTAACTTGATTACATTGCTCTTTTGGTTAGAGGTTTTATGGTAGTTCTATGGGTTGGAATGAGCGGGTTCAGTATTGGTGTTAGCCTTGGCATTGAAATAAGTTGGGAGGCTAGCATTATTGGACATAATTTCTCACTGTTCTATAGTATTTCATTTTAGGATTAATTATATTATGTTTTGGAACATCCTTAGTTATAGCCTAGTTTATGGCCCTTGTTTGGTATGGTTTGGTATGGTTGGATTATTGGTATGGGATGGTTGGACAAAGTTGGGTTGGTCACAATTATGATTTTATCCTTAAGTCTTTATATAAGTTATTGCACTATCTTATCACATACTTGAAATTCAGCCAACTCAGGGCAGGAGATAGGAGGTTGGGTTGGGTAATAGGGGTTGTCTTTATTCCTGATCGGACTTAGGATGCCCATTATGACAAGGCCCCAGGGTGGGTCATATCAGATTGTTATCGTAGCCTAGGTTCATGGTCACTTGAGATTCCATAAAATAGTGTCGAATAGAGTTTTTTTTATGGGTATTTAGTGCTCCACACTCATAAGAGAGAGCTACAAGGCATTTAGGAATGTCTCGCTTTCTTGTTATGCTATTTTCAAGCCTGTAGTTACAGTCCTGAAATCTTCTCTATTCCTTGTTTGTTCCTCTCTAAGATCATCCATCATAGATTCAAAACACAAGAAAATTCTTCTATCCTATCTGGGGGTAATGCTAAAGGGGTGAATCCTACTTCTTTGGTTCATCTTCAATCTCATGATCCTATCCCTGATAGTTGTAGAGTTCCAACGGTTTCTACTAGTCCTCCTCAAGGTAAGGTGATTAATGCAAAATTCTGCCAGTCTATTCATTTTATTGCTAAATTAGTTTCTGCTCAAGCTGAGTAGGGTGTATCTACTACTTTATCTACTGAGGCCGCAAGGGTTTTCCAATTTATGAAAATGAGTCCTCTCAATTTCTAAGAAGTGGAGGTGGAGGAGGATTACAAAGCTTTTAAATAAAGTAAAAAAGATATTTTGGGTGATGCATGCTACTAATGTGGAGAGGGTAAACTTTTCACCTTATCAACTCAAAGAGTTTGCAAATCAATCGTATGAAGAGTGGGATAGGGATAGAGGAAATGTGGAGGAGTCATCCTTATAGGATGCCTTCTATAGTGCTTTTGTGGATCATTTCTTTTCCTAATAGTTGAGGGAAGCAAATATAGAGGATTTTGTGAACCTCAAGCAGGGGAGAATGTCTGTCAGGAATATTCCTTGATGTTTTATCCATTATCAAGGTGTACAACTAATTTAGTGGCTGACATGCCAGCTAGAATAAGGAAGTTTACTTCTGGGTTCAATTGGGAGAGAAAGAATGCCTTGCTAATTAAGAATATGGATTTCTATAGGTTGACTATTCATACGTAGTAGGTAGAGGATTAGAATAGGAAATAGGCGGGGTTATGAGATAGGCAGGGTAAGAAGAGCAGGTTTTCTGACTAGAGAGGTGCTCAGTATCAAGGTGGTTGAGATGGTGGCAAATGAAAGAAAAAGAAATAGGGGAGTTCTTATCCCTTCTCTTATGCTAGTTCTCTTTACCTATCAGACGATAGGCGTCATCATGGTGGTGATAATTTCTGGGCACAGGGTACCCAATCTCAGGCAAGCAGAGGTTATTTGGTTTCTTTTTTCCTATTATTTTATTCGATGGTCGTCCTTATTAGGGTTATTACCATGAAGTAACTGATAAATGCTTTAAGTATGGCTAGGTAATCCATCGTCTTAAGGATTATTCGGTTAATAAGGTTGATGTGGGGGAGAATAAAATTTATGTGGCTTCATATTCTGCTAGTACACCTGGTGGTATGGCATCTACTTATGTTACCTCTCTTGATTATAGTATTGGTTAGAACAATTTGTATGCTTTGGTATCTTGACAGGAATCTGAGGCATCACCTCATGTCGTTATTGGTACATTGTAACTTTTCTCTTATGACATATACTGTTTACTTGATCTGGGTCCACTCTCTCATATGTGACTCCTTGTGTGTCTGCATCTTTTGGTTTCAATCCAAAATTTATTTATAATCCTTTTTCTTTCTACATAATAGGTGAATCAGTTATTGATAAGAGAGTCTATTGGGAGTGTGGGGTATTGATTGGTGGTAAGAAGACCCTGGTGGATTTTTTTAAGTTTGATATTGTGGATTTCAATGTCATTTTGGGTATGGAATAGTTACACTCTTGTTATGCATCCTTTGATTATCAGATCCATAAGGTTATCTTTACGTTCCCTGCTGAACCGATTATATAGTAGGAGGGTATTTTGTTAGATCCTAGGGGGAGGTTTTTTCCTTATCATAGAGAACGAAGGATAATCTCTAAAGGATTCCCTTATAACATAGTTCAGGTTAAAGATTCTACCTCGGAAGGTGTTTTTTCAGTCAGTTCCAGTGGTTAATGAGTTTCCAAAGGTCTTTCCGGATGATCTTCCTTGTGTTCCTCCGGATATAAAAATAGAGTTTGGTATTTTTCTAATTCCAGATACTCATCCAATTTCTATTCCTTTATGTAGAATGTCTCTGTTTGAGTTAAAGAAACTCAAGAAGCAACTTAAGGATCTTCTGGATAATGGTTTAATTCATCCTACTGTACGTATCTCCTTGAGGTTCGCCCGTGTTGTTTGTGCACAAGAAGGATGGTTCCCTTCGGATGTGCATTGACTATAGATAGCTTAATAAGATGACGGTCTAGAACAAGTATTCTCTTCTAAGGATAGATGATCTGTTTAAGCAGTTGCAAGATACCAAGTTCTTTTCTAAGATAGATCTTTGGTCTGGGAACCATCAACTAAGGAATAAGGAGGTGTATATCCCTAAGACAGTTTTTCATACTTAGTATGGGTACTTTGAGTTATTGGTGATGTCATTTGGATTGACTAATGCTCCAACGGCATTTATACATTTGATGAATAGGATTTTTCAGTATTATTTAGATCTCATCGTCATTGTGATCATTGATGATATTTTTATTTATTAGAAGAGCATGGTGGATCATGCTAATCACCTCCGTGTGGTGTTTCAGACATTAAATGAACAATAGTTGTATGCCAAGTTCTCCAAGTGTGATTTTTGGTTGAATGCTACAACTTTCTTGGGTCATATTATTTCAAGTGAAGAGATCATGGTAGATCCGAAAAAGGTTTTTGTCGTGAAGAGGTGGCCTAGACCCACGACTCCATCCAACATTTGAAGTTTCTTAGGTTTAGCTGGTATTATAGGTGGTTTATGGAAAGTTTTTCATCAATTTTTGCTCCTTTGACTAAGTTAACTCAGAAGAAGGTTAAGTTTTCTTGGTAAGATATTTTGAATGATCTTTCGAGAATTTGAAGGATAAGTTAACTTCGGCTCCAATTCTGACTTTGCCAAAAGGCAATGATGGGTTTGTGGTTTACTGTGATGCATCTCGAGTAGGACTTAGGTATGTGTGGATGTAGCATGGGAAGGTTATTGCCTATTCTTCTAAGCAGTTGAAGGTGCATGAGAGGAATTATCCCACTTATGATTTGAATCTATTGACAGTTGTGTCTACTTTTAAAATATGATGGCATTATTTGTATAGTGTTTACATAGATATGTTTTTTGATCATAAGAGTCTAAAGTATGTGTTCACCTAGAAAAAAGCATAATCTCAGGCAAAGGATATGGATTGAGCTTCTCAAGAATTATGATATGAGTCTTGACTATCACCCAAGTAACTAAAGTGGTTGTTGATGCTCTTAGCAGGTTATCTATAGGGAGTTTGGCTCATGTGGAGGAAAGAAAGTGGAAATTGGCGAAGGATATTCACCTCTTGGCTAATCTTGGAGTTTGCCTCTTGGACTCCATTGATGGTGGTGTGGTTGTTTTTGCCACTTGGCTAATATTAGCATATTCTTAAATATCATACATAAATGATCTCTGCTTAAGCCATATTCATAGCTTCCCAATTAATACTGAAGCTAGATCTGAAGGCAATTTCTAGCTCAAAAGCTACTTTACCAAAGCGACTGGGAATTTTCAAGGGCCCGACATATTGGGGACTGAGTATTCCCTTCTTTCTGAATCTCTTCACTCGCATCATGGGAGAGAATTTTAGTTACACAAAGTCACCAATCCTAAACTGAAGATCCTTTCTGAACACGCATGAACGGGAACATAAGAACATGACTAAGTCAGTAACGTGTGATATGGACTGAACTGAGACATAGAGTACATGGCCTACGATTGAGATTGGAGCTAGAGGGTCAACCTATGGTACCTACTACTCCATAATGGGTTCGTTACGTGAAGATAGAGTGGCATGTTTATGTCATGAAAGTTTGGGGGATTATAGTGTATTTCCCCTTTGAGACGCTATGTCCCTTAAAGAATGCTGAATTTACCGAGATGTTAAGGAAACCTGGGGTGATGCATAAGGCACCTATGAACTGGATCGTGACTGTATATCTGGTATCTGAGACTGAGACATGAAACATGAATTGAGATACACACACAACTACCTGGTTGATCTATATTTGAATGGTTACCTTCATAATACTTTAAATAGTGCGACTAGATGGTACAAAAATTTGGAAGCCATACCATATGAACTTGTTTGTCTGACTGCTAAACTGAATCGCTAGCTTTGCGGACTAACTCATGCTGAAAACTTATTCTCAATTAGAGGCTTTCTCTGACACTCTTTTATAGAGTTCTAGTGACTGTAGGGAGAAAGGAAATCCTGGCCTGTTCTAAGTAGGACATCTGAATAGGGGATCACCACATTGCTGAGATTCTTTTATTAGGAGGTAAAGCCTACCAAACATCATCTAAGATAGAGTGACTAAGCCTTAAGAACTGCATCTAAAAATTTCAAGCTTAGACATATCCCTCGAATACTCCTTAAACTATACTCTCTGCCTTAGTATAAAACATCACTTAAGACTGCTGAAAATATTCACATGGGTGCTGAGCACGAATGCATAAACATACTAACTTATCTAATTAACTGCATAACTACTAGATGAATACTGGGCATGTAAGACTGAACTGTATAGAGTCTGAATAACTAGGCTGAAACTATAAAGCATTATGCATAGAAGGTAATGATTGACTGGGTAACATGAGATAACTGAGCATGAATGAGTGAAAACTATATTATCTTAAGATATGCTAGACCAAGCGTATAACATGATTTGGAAACATTCTATAAACTGAGATACTGAAATACTAATAAATGAGTAACTGATGACTTTATTCCTTGGTCGGGTAGTATTGAAACTGACTGAGCTTTTGATCTGACTACTGAACTTAGACTGGGACTGAGATTGTAGCTAAGATGGTAATTGAGAAGGTAACCGTAACTAAGACTATAACTAAGAATAAAATGCTAGTTTCTAATAACTGATGTTTTGACCAATACTGAATTTTGATGGCTAAGCTACTAATAACTGAAAGCCATGGTCTTGTAAGACTAGCTGAGTTCTTTACTGAACATTGATTACAAAACTGATGCTGTAACTGATGCTTAAGGGATACAACATCAACATCACAAAATTCACTGAGGGATTTAAATTGAGGGTATACGTGATATAATCTGAGTTTGGCTGATCACTGGAAGTAGGTCAAACATCATGTGAGCTGAGCATACTGTAAAGCATGACATAAATATATGAGTCATGAGCTGCATTACCTGATTTTGAAGTTTCTATACTCGTGAAACATGATTTGCAACACTTCCTGAACTAGATCTCCTTGTACTTAGAACCATAAATGTACATGATTTCACTAACGTGTATGAATATAAGCGATGATCATAGAGCTGACATATAGGAAATGAGTAGATATCATGATAACTAATGAGTTTTGAGGGTCTGTAATACTATTCTATAATGGTCTGCAAGATCACACTTATTGCGGGTATAGAAAATGATGTCATCTATGAAGACTATGATGAACATGTCCAAGTACCGCTTGAATACACGATTCAACAAGTCCATAAAAGTTGCTGGGGCATTGGTAAGACCAAAGGACATGACTAAGAATTCAAAATAACCATACTAAGTTTTGAAATCTAATTTTGGAATGTACCATTCTCTAAGTTCTATTAGTTCCATTCTGTATGTCAGAATAGATATGGGCTAGGTATCTGGAAGAAGGTCAATGCCAAAGTCTATCTCCCTCTAAAGAGGAACTCTGGGAAGATTTTTTGGAAAGACATCTAAATATTCAGTCATAACTAGAATTGACATCAAGACTGGAAGTTTCAAAACTAGAGTCCTTAACTTAAACAAGATGATTAAAAGATCCCTTAGATATTATTTTCCTAGCTCGTGGGTAGGAAACAAGCTGACCTCTAAATGCTAAAATACTACCCTTCCACTCAAGGACAGGTTCATTCAGACACTAAAACTGGACAATTCTATTTCTGTAGTTGACTGTGGCATAGCAGGAATAAAGCCAAAGTATGCCGAGAATGACATCAAAATCAGTCATCTCTAATTTGACTAAGTCTGCTGAGGTGACTCTCTGATACACCATAACCGAGCAGTTCCTGTATACCCGCCAAACTATGATAGTTTTTCCCACTGGGGTAGGGACTGAATAAAAGGTGTGC
This sequence comes from Capsicum annuum, assembly GCF_002878395.1. Lineage (NCBI taxonomy): Eukaryota > Viridiplantae > Streptophyta > Magnoliopsida > Solanales > Solanaceae > Capsicum > Capsicum annuum. Next base: position 116,004,252 of record NC_061122.1, on the reverse strand, counting down.
TAGGATTTTGGGACTGACTTAAAAATCAACTACTATCTAAGGAGTAACAAAAGACAAAAAAGCTCCTGGATCTAACAAAGCGTAATCATGCAAGTGAAACATATGTAATTTATCAGTGACTACATCAAGAGAATATTCCTGATCTTGTTGGGACTGAAGAGTATAGAGTCTATTTAGGCATTGCCCACTGGTAGCACTGGAAGTGGCACCCTGCTGATTCGGGTGATTGAAATGAGTTGTAGGATGAGTATGCTAACAATGTGGACAAGACTTAGGATAGTATCAAACTCTATGGCCTGAATCTCCATATCCAAGACACATATCACTGCCAGCTTTGCAATTACCCTTGTAGTTCTTACCGCAAGTCTGACAAATGGGATTGGTTCGGACATTGCTAACACTACCCTGAGATCTAGGTCCTGGTACCTTATCTCTGAATTTAGGGATTGGAGCACTGGCTGGGGAAGGAATTGGAATGAATGACTTTGGGACAAACTAATAATGGTTATCACCCTCTGACTTAGGTTGAGCGAAGTTTAAATTTCCTATTCTTACTTTCTTATTTTAGCTCTTTCTTTCTTTTATTCTACGCTTTGCCACCTCAATCTATTAGGCATGAATCCTATGCCTGGGTGGGACAATAGTCTACTGATTGCTCTGAGCTACTAGTGACTAAGATAAAGTAAGGGAGTCAGTTCTAAATTCTCCATGAAAAACATGCTCGTCCAGGGAATCTTCCTGAACATGCTGAGGTGCCAACTGATTCCTGGTTATCCTTTTGTTAGACCTTTAAGGAGACATATTCTATAATAAAGGGAGAAATAGATTAGACTAAGAGTTTAACTTGAGCTCATGCTCACTTCCACGACATGAACACTGAAAAAAAGGAAACTATTCATAAAATATCTCATAGCCTTCTGTCCATAAGTGTGGTGCACAACACACCCATCCACAAGACTCTACTAGATACGACTTTTCAAAATTCCTAAGATATTATTGAACCTTAGGCTCTGATACCAAGTTTGTAATGCTGCGAATCTGATACTCGAAATGCTATAAGGTACTAGCAATCCCAATGGACCACATTCTAACCCATGACTAATATCTGTAACTGAGCACTGCATAATATACTATATAAATACAAAATAAAAAGGCTGAAAGGCCATAAGGTTTAAATATCTGCTAAAACATCACATCTAGAAATACCATATATCAATATAAAAACTAAAATAAACTATCTGAACATGCTTGTTTGAAAGTCTTTAAACTGTCTGAAAATAGTGGAGTTGATGGGACATGTCCCCAACTAACTCCATCTACTAAAACTAAACTAATAAAGTAATGAAATAATTATGCTATCCTCAAATGATAAGGACTCACTGCAAATCTACTATTGCTGGCCGAATCTAAAGCTAAGTCGATAGGGAATTTGAGTATCCGAACCTATGGTATAAAACACCATAGTGTAGAAGACAAGTATATGTCAATACTTCTAAATGTACTAGAATGCAAAGTGAGGTAAGATGAATGCATGGGATTCATATGCATGAACAATACTAACAGACTGAATAACATGAACGTGAGAATACATTCATGAATACGTAACTATAAATGAGATTGTGATAATACTGACTACTAAGTCTGATTACTGATAACATGAGTTTCATATAACTGATATACTGTTAACTGAGTGACTGTGTCTGGCAGTCCTAAATATAATGGAACTAGCTGAGTTTCTTATTGAACTGAGTAATTGTATCTGACAGTCCTGAATCTGAAGAACTATCTGAGTTCTTTTATTGAGACTATGACTGAGACTGTGGGAAGTAGTCATCTTACCAAAATATCCCTTTTTTGTATAAAGTTGGGGTCCAATCTGTAACCCTAATTGGAAGTGTGTCAATTCTGCACCACTAGTAAGGACAAGCTATGAGTGACCCTCATCTGGCAGTGTCCCTAAAGAAGAATGGTAGGACCCTCAACTGGAAGTGTTAATCCACCTCATCAACCCTCAACTATCAGTGTTGATGTCTTAACCTATTCTTTCTACGTAGTTCTGTAATGCAAGGATTGTTTCTAAGGATCACACCCTCTACTGTCGGTGTATTCCCTCATCATTTGGTTCACTCGGTGCTGAATCCTACTCCCAACTGAATAGACACTGAACTAATTATACTGAAATAAACTAGACTGAGTTCACTGAATTTCGTGGACTGATGAAATATTACTGAATTTTGTTAACTGACTAAGTTCCTAAGATTACTGAGTTTTCTTGAGTCATGTAATTGACTGACTTCTATTGAGTTCTTAAACTAACTGAGAAAATTACTAATCATGGTGTGACTGAGGTTATCATGAAACTGACACTGGATCTAGGCATACAGCTAAATTGTCAGGTACAAGTACCCCCAGGACTCGATATCATGAAGCTGATAAGACATGACACTTCTTGAACATATAACCATAGTCAACAATTCATAGTACAAACGTTGGGGATTTTTATGATGTATTTGTATGTCTTAAGCTTACACATGAATAGGAATTCATATAAATATGTCATAATTTCATAAGTATAATCTCATGAGCATTCCAACAAACCATTACAATGCATAACAATAGCATGGAGGTCGTTGTGAACATAAGTGTAAAGAACAGATTCATCCATTTAGTCACAGTTGAGTCATAAAGCATAATTTGTATTCTCTTAGGCATTTTAGCAAATACCTTGCATGCATAACTTGAGGGTTATGCATGAACATTAAAATAATACATCATGTCAACATTTTTCACTTCAAATACAAGAATTCCTACCACATGCTAACATAATTTCATTATATGTATTAAAGATTTCAACTTGGTAATTATACAACAACATAGACATGGTTATGATTCAATTCATAACATGGAATTCAAAATTTCTATTTTTGAAAGGGTTTCTTGAGCTTCATGAGTGACAGGAACCCATGAATCAACACTTTACATACCTTAGATGGATGTTCCTTGAAGATTAATGGTGGAATATCCTAGATCAAAACCTTCAATTGAAAACCCTAGACTTATTCTTGAGGAAATTTTAGAGAAACAACTATATTTTGGTGAAAACCTAGTTGAATCTCATGTTATGGTCTTATATAGGGGTGGGAAATTGACCTTTTTTCCCTTAAAAATATGGATAATTAATGACTAAAAACTGGGCATCGACACTATTGGCGACGCGATGCGTCGATGGCTTCGATGCGATACCCGATGCGTCACACCATGATTGTGCTAAGCCTCAATAGTTTTGACTCTGACAACCTACAACAATGTTAACCAACATGATAGGTGACACGACGCGCCAAGACCGTGTTGGTCCACTATTTTGGGACACCAAATATGGTCTAAAGGAGGTCTAAAAAATCCAAAATTTGTTCGAGAACAACTATTGACTTCTCTGGTCATGAATTAACAAAAATACAAACTATTAAAGGACATTAAAGTCATAAAATGAGATTGTCAACTTTCAAAGGCCAAAAATAAGCTAAGTCTAGAAACTTAGTTAGAATTTTCTCAGTCTGAGACCCCTTGACAAGCCTAAAGGATTGAATTAGGTTTGAAATTTTGTAGGTCTTATAGTAAACTCCAGGACTAAATTATCATAAAGGTGTAGAAAGAGTCGGAATCTCTCTTGAATGTAGTAAATAATAATCTCCTAATCATTGATTGGGATTTGTCTCGATCAAATCTTTAAAACATCATTTTCAATCTCATTACACATAAGTCATCCATTAAGATGGTATGATTACTATGATGAATAAATCTATTTTTTAGGTGAAAAGTGGACTTAAATACATTATTAGGAAAAATAATAGTAAAATCATATTTTGGATGGAATCATACAATTTACATTATTTAGTGATAATGAATGTACTAAATTTATGCATGCAATCACCAATATTCAAACAATGTAATCGTAAATATTACCATGTCTAAAACTAGAGCTACATCATTTACAAGGAATAATCATTTCCCAAAATCCAATTAATACCTTACTCACGGCCTTGGTACCAATAATATTTCAAGAAAAATTAGAATCATAAAATCACAACCTTAGGCCCATATACATAGCCAAAACTATATCAATAACTATATCTACAAGCCACCTCATATCTATAAATCATATTTTATCTATAGGCCATAATCTTATATACGAGGCATGTCAGAACTATAGGGTTACATTGTAGCATGTGGGTAGTTTATGGTATTATAAATTATGTCTTAACAATTATTTTTCCATGCGTACTGTTTATCACCAGTACATGCCTATATTTATCAGCCTTATGGGGTCTTTAAGGTATGGGTTATGAGTATTTCTTGTGGTGTTTTGTATACTGGTTGAACCTCCTATGTTTAGGGCAGTGAGAGTTTGTAAAAGGCTCGATTAGGTATTATTTTTCTAGACTACCTAGTTACTGTGTTGTTGTTGCTATTGTTATTATTATTGTTATAATCATTACTATAGCTAGGTTGTGATGGCGTTATTAATGATTCGATATTGATATTTAAAATATGATTTTGGCTCTTTCATCTTATGGTTATATTATTTTGTATGATTAACTCATAATTAGATATATGGATTAGAAACCCTGAGTATGCTAGCACTAGTTCCTACTATGATTATGAGATAATAAGATGCTACCCTGATGATTTAATTTGTACCTTAAATTGACCTTGTTTATATATATATGTATATTTATTTATATGTAGATACGGTATTATCATATATCCTACTCTTTTTTCATTTATTATGATTGTATATTCGTTCATTGGCCATGTATATTTTTATATATCCTTCTTTCACTCTATATTTGTATATTAGCTGGTAATATACGGTATAGTGTCAAGATTCCTGAGTATGGTTGTAATAGGATAGTTCATCCTTTAAACTTCCTTAGCCTTATTATGTTAGTTTCTTGTGTATGAGTAGGATAGTTTTCCCTTACTATATCACTAATTTTATTATCTGGTGTATTGATATTTGTGTTTAGACTCTAATTGTGTTTATATATAGTATATATTTGCATTACCTTTGGATCTCAATAGGTAGTTGTGTACTGAGTAACACATGTTCGGTACTCAAACTACACTTCTGCAACCTACATATAATTATATGAGTTATCACTGGTGTCTCACACAAGATCACACAGCAGGGTGTCTCAACCCAATGGTAGTGCGCAAGATCACAAAGAAGGGCTCCTAACCATAGTCCTAATTTGGGAATGACATAAAGTCAGGTATGCAAGATCACAAAGCAGGGTACCAAATTCCTATGTCGGCAAACACGGTTTCCAGCAATGAACCCTTACACTAAAACACCTTCTTTGGGCATCCACCTATCTCATGAAAAATCAATGCATCCAAATTTTATCTGATTCAATTATATATCATATTCTGTAGGGTATCGTCATACCCAATATTCAATCCATCAATATCACATCATTCTTCTCATTCAACCATTGTATTCAACATGTTTCAACACAAATAGGCCTCTCATTTTCAAGTCAAAATCATATCAATTCTCAAAACATTGCATGTCATGCTTTTCAAGATGTTTTCAAACAATTTACATGATATGAATATTTAAAACTAATTCACATCAAGAAAGGGATTCCATATCATTAATGCTCTCAAGTTAACATCTTTTTGGAATACATGTGTATACATATATCATATAGCAAATTACTTTAGGAGTAGGCCTAAGGGCCAAATTAATATCATAAAATGTTTAAAACATAATCATATTCATAATTTCTAAAACCCTATTTGAAGAAATGAACTTTTAAAGACCATGAGATTTTTGAGATAACCCCACATACCTCGATTACTATGAATATTAGGTGCTTCTTGAAGCCTACGTTGAGAGGATTCCAAATATGCAATTAGTTTCTAAAACTAAATTTCATGTTTAGGGCTAAATAAGAGTGAAAAACGACCATTTTGCCCCAAAAATAGAGTGTTTAAGTCACATGAAACCTTTATATAGGTGTTGCCTATGCTATCTCCTATGTTTACATAGGCGCCGCCTATTGTATTGCCTATGTTTACATAGGCGCCGCCGCCTACTACTTTGAAAGGCCATAACTTCTTGCTCGGGTGCCGAATTTTAGCAAAATTGGTATCGTTGGAAAGATAATTTGAAGACCTATTATTTGAAACATATTAGGCTCTCTAATTAAATATATACAAAGAGTTATGGTCGATGAAAGCTGACACAAATTACAACATCCACTAAAACTTAATCGATCAAAATAGTTTCAACTCATCCTTGAGTTGAGGGACCTCTATGGTCTAAATTCAAGCTTGAATGGATTCAAATACTATGCAAATAATTAACAAGCCATATTGGCATAGGATTTATGGCTTTGAGATTATCAATACATCGAAATTATGATTTTTATTCTAGCCTGAAATGCGGGGTGTTACAACTAGTATCTATGTTGTATTTAGATATGATTTGTATTAGTGTAATTCCCTTGGTACTTAATTTTGTATTGTTAGTATACTAGAAGATCTTATACTGATTCTACTAGGTTTTGGGATTATCTTGTTTATTTTAGTATTTTATTACACCTATTCTGCATTCTTCCCTTCATTCTTTAGGTAGACCGTTACTAGTAGTTTTAAACTATGGGGTTGACTTGCCTACTGATGAGATATAGTAGGCGCTATTATGACCTATGAAATTAGGTCATGAAAAATTAGTATCAAAGGCTAGGTTCACCGGTGTATTGGTACAAGAGATAAATATTTAGTAGAGTTCTATGGATCGGTGTAAAGATATCTGTAACCTATCTTTGGGAGGCTATAGGTCATTCTTAGAAAATTTATTTCTTGACTCCATATCATGTGTTTGTATTGCTATGAGTCTTAAGCATATTCTTTGACTCTACTCTGTCCTGAATGGATGATGTGGGATTGCTGAAAGATTTTGAAGAGAATTTAACACGTGTTTTTTAGAGCTTCAGTGTAGCATTAAACTAAAAAGTAAGTGATGGATATTAAAGATCTTAAGTATCAACAAACAAATTTAGGGCTAGCTTAGTATCCAGTAGAGCTCATGACTAAGTTAGCCTTTCGACGTTCAACATTGGCCATCCCAAGTATAATTATTGATACCTCATAGACAAGGATGACATTAGGTTCATCGAGTAGTTCTCAGACCAAAGTTATATCTATCGGTGTTCATCAGGGTTCTTTATTAGTTTTAGAGTTTTAGATCGGATTTCTTGAGTGGTCCAGGCATATTTCTATGCTATATCCTTTTGAATAGGACATGGTGTATGGATTTATTAGAGTATTAGCATTGTTACTTTGTTTGGAATTGGAGAACTTGATAAAAACTAGATATTTATTCCCTTAGCTAGTTGATTATTTGAGGTCCATAGAGACAGTTTATATTGAGTCTTATGGAGGTGGTAGTAAGATAGAATTCCATAAGTATAGTGCTACTAGTATTTCATTTAGGAGTAAGGATCTTTTCAATGGAGGACAACTTCACATCCTATCAGATCTACCCAAGTAGCATTTCAGACTATAGGAAGCTCTCAAATTAGTCGTGGTGATCACAACATGTAGAGTTCCCATCAAACCTAGTAGATTTTTTGATATAGGTCTTGAGGTTGTGGAATCCATTTTGGATTAAGAGGGGTAGTATCTTACAGTATTCAAGGAGTTTGTTTTGGTTTTAGAGAGATGGGACATTAGTGTAGAGAGTGCCCAAACATAAGTTAGCTCATCCAATAGAGTTAACATGCATTCTCTGCAAGCCTAGAGTTCTTGAGAAAGGCTATTACTATTAGAAGGATGATCATAGTAGTAGAAGGTGCTCTCAGTGTCAGTAGGTAATCTATTTGGGCTCAATTTATGTCTCTCTCTAGGTTAGGGCTTCAAGAATTTTCTACACCTATCTAGAGAGTGTCTCCAACATGGGATTACTATTTATTAAACTTATTTTGATTAGTATTGTGATGTTATGGCATCTTTAGTTAGATATAGTTCACTTTACGCCTCAGTTGATGATTCAATCTATAGGTCAAAGTTTGGATCCATTTAGATTTGTTCTCCCTTAGACCCGTCAGTAATATAATTACATATTTAACCATGATAAGTGTGATTTTATTTCCTACTTTCATCTTTTCATTATGTGTGTTAGGGTTTTCGTAGCCATGGACTATTTTATGCCTTGATAAGTTCATATTGGTTGTTGTGTGACTTATTATTGAATTTATAATTATATAACTACCCTACGGATGATATTATTTAGTAGTGTATAAAGTAGATTTGTATTGATATCTTCCCCCTATGGGTGTAGCATTTAGGTTTAAGTCCAATTTACCTTTATTGGACTTATTGTGGCTTTTGAGTGGTACTTTCTATTGATTTTTATTTTTTTCCACCTATTCATTATATTGATTTTTATAATTATATTGTTATTGCATACATTGATTGATGTTATTGATCCTCACTAGGTAGATATTTAGACAAGTGTTATCTAGTTAGAATTCCATTCATTGTGGTTCTTATTCGTTGGCCTTGGCTACTATAACCCAATTATATGATTTTTATTCTATAGCAAGAAGAGGTTGATTATTCTTTTTTTGTTGGCTATACTAGATGATTGTAGAGTAGAATATGGTATTGAAGGTAATTTGACCTTCTATTGTTTTATTATGATTAGAGAGTTGACAATTTAATTATACTACCTATTCTTGAATTTGGTAATCTTATACTTGACTCCCATATTATGAAGGCATTCGTTTTGGCCATCCCTCTCTATGTAGCCCATTTTTAGATTGACTAGTTTAGGGTTCATTTTTTGCTAATAGGTATTTATTGCCCGATGGTGGTTTTGATATTGATATCGAGATGCTCTGGATTTATCATTTAGATTTTTTGGATTTATCTCCTTGTGATGGTTTGCTCTTGGTACTAGTGTGGAGATTAAATTCTCCTTTGTTTACATGATATGGTTCTTGTCTAAAGTTGAGTAAGAAAGGTTGAGGTAGGTAGTCTTTCATATGACCACTTCTTGATTTGTTGGTTTATTTTCTTGTAGTGGTCTTGACCTTGACATAGGTGTCAGGCTTGGTACCTTGTTTCCTCAGCAAGGTGATTTATTATTTGTTTGGGTTATGATTGTCCTACTTGGGTGCATTCAGGAAATCCCCATTTTTTATTTTGTTCGCTCCAATAAGGTTTGGTGAAATGATTCTCTTTGATGATATTTGCTTGTGAGTACTCTTTTGCAAGATTGAGTATTGGACCGGTTAGTTTTCTGCTAAAGTTGTATTTCTCCGAGTTACTAAAGTTTTTTCTATTACTAGCATGAGTTGTATCCTTAGGGAGTTCTTAATTATTCTTTGATACTTCATGCCCTCCAGCATATATGGAGTTGATTTCTTGTGTTTTCTTTTGGTGATTTTATTCTTCAGCTATGTTTTGATGCTGGCTCGGTCTGATTTAGCTCGGATATGTCATAGTTTGATACTAAGGTCAAGTTGATTAGTTGACATAATATAAAACTATTGGCTTAATTTTTAAGTTAACGCCTTGGAATGGTGATTTGGAAGTTATGATAAATTTTGAGTATGAATGCCTACCTATTTTCAGGTTTGGTTTGGGGTATTTGAGATCAAGTGATTCAATCTTAGTGTTGAGATTTTAACTTTGAGTAGTAGAGCTTGAGTATAGACTTTATTTTATTTATGTCTCAGTTTGGATTTCATCTATAGGCTATTTGATCCTACTGTGTGGTTACCTATTCGGTCTTTTTGACTTTGGATGGATTATAGTTGACAGGTGTTTAGATGATAGCCTATGGGTCCAGCATTGGTTTCTTTAACTTGGACCTCGAGACATCAGTTTTCTTTGAGATTCTTAGATAATTTACTCAATGAGAGTAGTATATTTGAGTTGGATTCATCTTGGCTTCTTTCTTTATTGATGGGACATCATGGAATGAATCATTCAGTTGTAAGTAGTTTTGCCTTTGACTCCTAGATTTTATTTTGGAGGATTATTCAGACTAGTTCTAGAATCAACTTATATTACATCCCTCGATTATTTATGTTGTGAACCTAAGTAGCTTTGTATGGGCTTATTCTCATATTTGCCATATAGACTTTCCATAGATTAGTTTTGGTTCTAGGCAGGGCTCAGGTGATTTTCCTCCTTGTTTGGGGTAGATAACAAGTGTGGAACGGTAAAGAAAGGTTATATTTATATTAGAGTCGAATTTTTGACTCATGCCTTTGGTTTACCTTTTCCTTGGATGAGCCTTTATGGATTTGTGCAGGTATCAATATGGTATTAGTGTGTCATACTTTAGATTTGTATTCATCAACCTTCTTCGGTTCAGATGGAGACCATTGGTGGTGGAGGTTGTGTTTTGGCTATTTGGTAGTATAGTGAGAAAGCTCATTGAAAAGGGGATACCTATGGCAAAATCCCTTAGAAGTATTCTCTCTTCTTAGAGGTTATTTGAGAGGTGGTGCTCGGAGCATGCGGGCCTAGTTTCTTATCCTTTTGAGCTTTTGAGATATTTCTATTTGTTAACTTTTGCAGATGAATGTCATTTTAATAGTGGATATTGTAATGACCCTCCAAGTCATTTTCTACATTTGCATGCATTTTTGGTGTTTTAAGCCTCACCACACCAGGTACAGGTAATTTATGACTTGCCAGAACTAGTAATTCAGTGATCTGATAGTTTATTTGGATTTTAGGGTCATTTCCTTGTTTTGGAGCTTTTGTAATTTAGGATTTGGTCTCAGACCAAAACTCCTAGTAGATAACCTTGGATTAGAATTTTGACAATTCTATTAACTCTGAAACATAGATTTTAGGCTAGCGGGACCCTTGGTTCATGTCTCGCAGCTTCTGGTCTCATTTTGGGATATTGGGTGGATTATGTGAAAATAAAACTTTAGGTTTAGACTTCACATTTAGTCATAATAACCTCATATCAAATTTTATATAGTTTTGTTGATTTTAAAATGTTGAATTTTTTGTAGTTACATAATTTGTTTACATATAAGAGGAATCCCAAAGGCTTAACGAAGACTTGGAAAATTCCTAAGTTTCAGTTGTATCTAATGTTTCTGGTACATCATGATAGCAATGACTTTGGCTACGATCGTGAATCCTTGAGCAGGGTAGTAAGTGCCATGACTGCAATACTTTAAGTCATAAATGAGACTGCTTGACCCATCCTGCAAAATGTGATCGTGATTAGGGAAAGTCACAGTAGCAAGATTCTGACCCTATTGCCATGTATGGTGATCGCGAGCATTAGGTCGCAATAGTGAGAACTGAGAACCTGGAATGGGTGTAAATACCCCTTTTTAGCTTATTTTTTCCATTTTATCAGCCATTTTCAAGAGAACTAAACACTAGAAGTTTAGAGATCTTGGGATTGAAGCATGTAAATAATTTGGGGAGCTTGGTCATGATTATTTCATGATTTTCCTTCAAATTCATAGTAATATTCCTTTAATTTCATAATAAATTCTTAGAAATTAGGGTTTTGAATTCTTAAACTTTAAGGGATGATTTGATACCCAATTTGTGCTCCGTTTGTGCTCAACTTTTGCACACAACTTGCTTGTCCTTTGAGGGACCTTGTTATAGGTTTAAATTTTGGATTCCATTTATGGGCACGTAGGGCCATTTTTGACCCAAAATTTGACATCACCCTTTATATGGAAATATAGGTCTTATTTTATTCATAATGATGTGTAGATTATGATTTTGATAGCATGGTGGCATTTTAAGATTGTGCAATAAAGACAGACATTTTGTGAATGATTCAAGGATTTGTGTTTTTCCTTTGAGGTAGGGTTTTGCCTACTCTTCTTCAAAAGATGATGTGTTTTACATAAGGTGAATGTGAATGTTATGATTTTTTATAGGTTGAACACTGTGACTTTGTCTTGATTATTGGAGCTTGGGGATTAGATGAGTGAATTAACCTGTATAATGAGATACTTACTATACTCTTATGAACCTATTGCCTTTTTCTTGGTTAGATATAGGATCCATAGTATGATTATGGTATTCTTCTAGATTTGGGATATAGATAACGTGTTGGAAGAGTGATATTATGAATATCCTTATGTAGACTATTTAGCAACCTTGAAATCCTAATATAGGTAGAGTTGACTTAATTTCTCATGTCCTACCTGAAATTCCTATCTTAGGGCTAATTATGTCCTATGTTCCATCTAGAAGTCAATATTGAAACCTTATCCTGGTTCAAGGTAGAAATTGCCTTCGTATAGATTTTGAGGATTAGAAGTAGGTTTTTTCGGCCTACTTTAGTCCAAGACCTGTGTTAGCCCTTGTGGACTTATTTATGCATAATAGACATAGTTAAGACTATTGGGCCTTTATTATAAGGTTACTTCATTACTTGTTGAATGATGATGGTTTTTCCTAGTTATGATTAATTACTTGTAGCTATGATATGAATTTCAGATTTGATTTATGATATGGTCTATCGACATGCTTAATGATATAGGCATAGACATAGTTATGATATATGGCTTATTGATATGATTTGCCTTAAAGGTATGATATGCCTCATAGTTACTATATATAGCCTATATATATGAGATGCCTTATAGATATTATATGCCTTATAGTTATTATATATAGCCTATAGATATGAGATGACTTTCAGATATGATATGCCACATAGTTATGATACATTTCCTATAGATATAAGATTCTTTTTAGACAAAATATGGCTTATAGATAAAATGTGGCCTATAGCTGTGATATGCCTTTTACATATAATATGGCCTATAGATGTGGCATGCCTCCTAGGTATGATTTACGGCCTATATGTAAGATACGCATTATAGCTATGAGATGGCTTATCGATATGGTTATTAATATGGGTTCCGAATATGTATATGGGCCTTAGCCCAAGATTATGATTATTGTATTTAGTCCTGACACATTATTGGGCCCAAGACCATGAGTATGATATTGGTTGGATTTGAGGAAATGGTTATTCCTTGTAAAGAATGTGTCTATAGTTTATAGAAATGGTAATGTTTACGATTACGTTGTTTGAATACTGGTGATGACATGCATAGATTTAGTACATTCATGATCACTAAATATGGTAAATGATACGATTTCAACTAAAATATGATTTTACTACCATTTTTCCTAAAAATGAATTAAAGACCACTCTTCACCTTAAAAATAGATTTATACATAATGAGAATCGTGTTATCTTAATGGATAAGTTATGTGTAATGAGATTGAAAATGATGTTTTAAAGACTTGATCGAGGGAAATTTTGATCTATGATTTTATACTATTATTTACTACTACAGTGAGAGATTCTAACCCTTTCTACACCTCTCTGATGATTTGGTCCCGGAGTTTACCTCGGGAAAAGATTTATGGGTTTTACACTCTTTTTAGCCATGGCTCAAGTTCGTACATTTATTATATATATATATACATCTCTCTGGTACAGGATGGAGACCGATAATGATGTTTATGATGTTGAGGATATTGATTATGTTGATGATATTTATGATATTAAAGATAGTGATGATGTTGATGATATTAATAGTGATTAGAAATCCTAGATCAGGACCATATCAGTGTATATGGGTACTCACGAACCCCCTAAGGGACCTTTTTCCCTTGAGTTATTGTGCCAAAGATGGCTGGTCACTGTTAGTCTACCTTTATGAGATGTTGAACTTGAGATGGTATATACACTGGGTTACCTTATAGTATATGGGTTAGTTATGGTATTATGGATTATGTCTTTACATTCATTCTTGAATGCATATCACCTTTCACCAGTATGCCCCTATATCTATTATACTTATTGGGCTTTGCATAGGTATAAGTGATGAATATGGCTTATGGTGTGTTGTATATTTATTGAACCTTCTAAGAGTAAGGTATTAGGAGTTTGTGAAAGCCTCAATTAGGTATTGTTTGTATGGACTAGCCGATTACTCGTGTTTTCATTGCTATTGTTATTATTATTGTTATGATCATTGTTATAGCTAGGTTATGGCAGCTTCGTCAACGATCCAAAATTTAGATTTGAGGTATGATTCTGGCTCTTTAATCTTATAATTATATCATTATGCATGATTAACTCATGATTAGACGTATTTATTAAAATCCATGAGTAAACTAACACTAGTTCCTTCTATGATTATGAGGTCTTAAGATGCTTGACTAATAATTTAAGTTGTACCTTGAATTGACCTTGTTTATACATTATGTATATCTATTTATATTTAGCTATGATATTATTATATATCCCTTCTTTTCTTCATTTATTCATATTGAAAATTTATTTTTTGTCCTTATACACTATTGTGTATCCTTCTTTCTCCCTTTATTCATATATTGGCTAGTGATATAAGATATAGTGTTGATATTCCTAAGTATGGCTAGAATAGGATAGTTCATCCTTAATACTTTCTTAGCCATATTAGTTTCTTGGATATGAGTAGGATAGGTTTTCCATACTTTATCACTAGCTTTATTATGTGGTTGTTGGACATTTGTGTTTAGAATCTAGTTCTTTTACTATGTTATATATATATCAGCATTACCTTTGGATTTCAGTCAACAGTTTCCTACTTAGTACCACATGTTTTGTACTCATACTACACTTCTAGAGCTTTCATATCATAGTTCAGGCTATCGCCAATGTTATGTGCAAAATGCAGAGAAGCCATTATTTAGAGAATAGAGTGAGCTCACTACATTCATAGTATTACTTCCTTCTCTCTTATGTACTAGACTATTCTCTATGTTAAAATACCTAGACTTTAAGCCATTGAAAAATAACAACTTTTTGTGTCTCTGAATTGGGTACGACTTGGGACTTAAGTCATATCCTTGGTCATGATTCGTACCCTTCTTACCCTGCCCTTTCATACCTTGAGTAGCATGTTAAGGTAGCATACTATATTCTAAACGACAGGTCGTCCCATAGTCGTAACCAATGTATACGAGTCATATAATACTCAACCGTACAGAGTAAAGTCTCATAACCGAGTAGATTATTTTGGTCATGAGGGAAGCTTACGATTGGAAGGAGAGTCATAACCTTCAGTTACATCTCAATTCTTACCTCTCGTACCCACAATAGTGGGGTTGACGTAGGAGAATCCTAGGGTACGAGTTAGGGTACCACTAATACCCTAGGTAACAATTTCCATAAAAACTATTAGGGAGAGTAGTATCCCTGCACGAGTGGACTTTCCAGCTTTAAACCAAGGACCTTTTGATTATTTCCTTTGCCTAAAAGCATAAAACCTCTCATTAGACAAGGCATTGTAGCCTCCTAAGTGTTCATTTACAAGACCCAAACACTCCTAAACACTCTAAAGGCTTCTTGGAGCAAGATTAGAGGCTAGGGTTTGGAGGTGTTCATCTAGTGTCAAGGAAAAGTCAAGATTGTTGGTGTGTCATCATGGTTATGGCATGATTCTTTTCTCCACTTTAAATAACTCTAAACCCATGTATTTCACACTTTGATAAGTAAGTGTACATGGTGGTTTTGAATCAGATAGTGAGAGTTTTGTTACCTAATAATGAATAATGATGATTTTTGCTTATACTTGTGTTAAAAAAAATATTGATGTTAGATTGTATATATGGATTCTTGTTATATGTTTTTTAACATGAGGGTCTTAAGTAACCCTAATATTGATGATATCTACCATGAAAATGGCTTTGTTGATGGTACACACATAAGGTATTTGTGAAAATGTCTAAGTGAGTTGTCTAGTAATATGTTTGTGGTGTAATGATCCACAAAAAGGCCTAATTAGTATAACGATTTATAATAATGTTGTAAATGGTATTGTAAGCCATGTAAGATGTGAAGATAACCTTGTTAAACCAATGATCAATAAGAGATTCAAGTTTGTCAATGTGAAGTTAAACTTGGATTGTGTGTTGAACCTAAGTATGGTAAAAATATGCTAATAGATTGTTAATGAAATATGAATATATTGTGAGGGTCTTTGTTACCATGAATTGAATTTTATAATGAATTAAATAAGGGAATTGACATATCGAAATGCTTGAGCAATGAAGGC
The DNA here is from genome assembly GCF_002878395.1 of Capsicum annuum. Taxonomy (NCBI): domain Eukaryota; kingdom Viridiplantae; phylum Streptophyta; class Magnoliopsida; order Solanales; family Solanaceae; genus Capsicum; species Capsicum annuum. Next base: position 115,988,116 of record NC_061122.1, on the reverse strand, counting down.
TCCCATAAGGACCAAGTGGTCATGTATAGTGTTGAATTGGCTAAAGGGTTAAAGTTCTTAATTCTTGTATTAAATGTACGATTGATAAATGAGCAGGGTGGATAAAGTCCCATTATCAACTAATGAATGTGTGATGGCTTAATTTTAAAGTCCCTTGCCTTATGAATGGCTTGAGGTTAAAGTCCTTTGTCCAATGAAATTGATTGTGGTTAAAGTCCCTTGCTAAAAAATAATCTCTTAAGGTGATAGTACCTTGCCCAATGCATGAGCAGGTAGTTAATGTCCCTTGCATGAATGAATATGAGTATGAATAGAGTTCCTTGTGGAATGAATGTGTATGTGGTTCAAGTCCTTGGTTAATGAATTGGTAAGCAAGGTTGAAGTCTTTTGTCTAAGTGTATATGATTATAGTTAAAGTCCTATGCATAGTGTGAATGTCGAACCAATAAGTGTGGAGGGTCGGAGTCCCCCACTTCATGCCTAATAAATGAATGTTTGAGAATGTTGATGACCCTTGACATCTTAGTTTGCATGTAATATATCTATATGCATGGTTAAGTGTATAAATATGACACAATGTGACAAACTGATTTGTCATTTTTTTTCATGTAATTTATCACTTATCCTTGAGTTATATGCTAGCATTCTAACCGCTAACTTTCTCTTGACGCTACGTCCCCACTTAGCATATGGGACGGAGTATCTTTTTATTCTCATGTGTTTTGATTAGGAGATCATGTTGTTCGTGCATTCACTTGAAGGAGTGAGCTTCCTTATATTCGGAAGGCATTCTTCTCTTAGTCCTTAGTTGTAGAGTTTGTTTGGATATAGTTGGGGGCTTGTCCCGACATATACACTTTTTGACTTTGGTTTTATATAGAGGTATTGTGAACAATAGTGAACTTAGGCATATTCAGCTAGTTTGTTGAATCTCACAGACTGTTTAGACTTAATTAAGCTATGACTCTTAATATTTCTGCTATTATATTATATGGTTGGATATTATCTAACCCCTGTGATGTTAATGAATAGGTTTAGTTACGGGGTGACCTCTGGCACATAAAGGCTTGAGGTGCCCATTTGACATAGCTCAATTTTGGGTTATGTCAAGTTGGTATCAGATCATAGGTTCATGGTCAGTTAGGTGTTCACAATACTGTGTTAAGTAGAGTCTCTTTTATTGGTGTGAAGTATGCCACACTTATAAAAGAGAAGCTATGAGACATTTTAGGAAATTTTTCCCTTTCTTGTGTTTCAATCTCAAACTATAAAGTCTAAGGTCTTGAATTCATTTGAATCCATTTGATATCTTTTAGATCATGCCTTTACGGAGATCTGAGACTCAGGAAGACACTACTGAGGGTCCTATGGATAAAGGTCATCCAACTTATAAAGTTTAGACCTAAGCTAGGGCTGAGATATTTGGCCATTCTCTTTGGGTTCCACCCACCATCCCTGCTCAGGAGTATGGCATTCCTCCTCAGTATCCCAGAAGGGATGCAACTAATGGAGAGTTTTATTGCTTCCTTAACTTCTTGACTCTATTAGTATCCTCTCAAGTAGAGCATGGTGCTCCAACTACTGTTACTTATAAGGTAACAATAATCTATCAATTTATGAGGTTAAGTCTTATATGTTCTCTGGTACAAAGGTTGAGGAAGACCTTTAAGGCTTCAATGATGAAATAGAGTAGATCTTTTGAATCATGCATGCTACAAAGATTAAGGCCTTTGAATTTTCTTCTATTAATTGAAAGATGTAGCGTACCAATGTTACGAAGGGTGGGAGTTTTCTAGGGGTGTTGATGCTAGCCCCACTATGTGGGATGATTTCTCTGAGGATTTTCTTGACTGCTTCTTTCCTCAAGAGTTAAGGGAGGCTAAGGATAAAGAGTTTGTAAACTTAAAGCAAGGGAGGATGTCCGTTGAAGAGTATGCCTTACAATTTCATAAATTGTCAAGGTATGCTATCAAGATGGTTGCTAGCATGAGGGATAGAATGAATAAGTTTGTCTCAGGATTGTCCCATTACCTAGTTCTTGAGAGCAAGGCAGCCTTATTGATTGAGAAAATAGATATTTCCAGGTTTATTGTGTATTTACAATAAGTATAAGATGAGGAAAAAAGCAAGTTGATCTTAGTGAAAGGCAAGGAAAGAAATTTATGCCTTCCGAGAAAAGTGGTGGAAAGTGGCCATGAAAAAAGTAGGGGAGTTCGTATTTATTCTCCTCGGCTAGTGTTCGATCTCCTTACCTGAAGTAGTTGGTGATTGTCAGCCTAAGTTTAATGGAGGGTTTTGGGCACATGGTGCCTAATTCCAGACTAGTGGTGCTCAGTCAACCCACCCCACCCCCTTGCAGATTTTGTGGTCAGAGTCATAGTGGTCAGTGTGATAATGGGAGAAATTGGTGTTTCCATTATGGTCAGGTTGGGCACATACAACTTCAGTGACCCTCTCTACAAGCTTCTTAGGTAAATAGGTCCCCTATTGTTACCCCACATTCTCCTATACCAAAGGGTGCTATGTCTGTTGCTCCTTCTATTTCTGGAACCAGCGCTAGCCAAAACTACTTGTATGCACTTGCTACACACCAGGATTCTGAGGCGTCTCCCGATGTTGTCTCAAGTATGTTGAGACATTTCTCCCGTGATGTGTATTGCTTTGTTGATCCATGGACTACTCTTTCTGATGTGACCTCATATGTGGTTGTGCATCTTGATTGTGGTCCTGAGAGTTTATCAATTCCTTTTTCTATCTATTCTCTGATCGGAGACCCTGTGATTTTTAAAAAGGTCTATAGGGTATATGTGTTATCTATTAGTGGTAAGTATACTCTTGTTGATTCTATAAAATTGGACATGGTCAATGTTGATGTCATTTTAAGAATAGATTGGTTGCATTCTTGCTATACTTCCTTAGATTTTCTGACCCGTAGGGTTATGTTCAAATTCCCTAATGAGTCATTCATTATTTGGGAAGGTGGTTCTTTGGTGCCTAAGGAAAGTTTTAGTTCCTATCTTAGATCCCGAGAATTGATTACTATGGGTTGTTTGTATCATTTGGTCTGAGTTAAGGATTCTAACTCAGAAGGGCCTTTTCTAGATTCTATTCCCATAGTTAATAAGTTTCTAGAGGTGTTCCCCAATGATCTTTTGGGCATTTCTCACGATAGGGAAATTAATGTTGGAGTTGATCTTGTTTTGGACACTCATCCGATATCTATCTCTCCTTATAGAATGGCTACGGTAGAGTTGAAAGAACTGAAGAAGTAATTAAAGGACCTCATAGATAAAGGTTTTTATTCGCCCTAGTGTGTCTCCGTGGGGTTCTCTCATGTTGTTTGTGCGTAAGAAGGATGGTTTACTTCATATGTTCTTTAATTATCGTCAGTTAAACAAAGTGATCATAAAGAATAAATATCCTCTTCCTAGGATTGATGATTTTTTGTTCAACTTTAGGGTACGAAGTGTTTATCCAAGATTGATTTTAGATCGGGTTATCATCATCTTAAAATTAGAGATGCGGATATCCCTAAGGCTGCCTTTAGAACCCGGTATGGTCATTATGAGTTTTTTGTCATGTCTTTTAGGTTGACCAATTCCCCGGTGGCATTCATGGATTTGATGAATAGGGTCTTTAGTCCGTTCTTAGATATGTTTGTCATTTTCTTTGTTAATAATATCTTAGCGTACTCTACGAGTGAGGAAGATCATGTAGATCACCTCTATGCCGCGTTGCAAACTTTAAAGGATCATCATATGTATGCCAAGTTCTCCAAATATGAGTTTTGGTTTAAATTCATTGTTTTTCTTGGTTATTTCATCTCTAGTGAAGGGATTATGGAGGATCCCCAAAAGATTGAGTTGGTTAAGAAGTGGCCTAGAACTATGACTCCAACTGATATTCGAAGCTTCTTGGGTCTAGCCGGTTATTATAGAAGGTTTTTGGAGAGTTTTTCCACTTTAGTTGCCCTATTGACCAAGTTGATCCCAAAAAGGTCAAGTTCTTATGGTCCGATGTGTGTGAGGGTAGTTTTGAGAAATTAAAGGATAATTAACTTCTACTTTGATTTTGACCTTACCCGAGGGTAGTGATAGTTTTGTGGTCTATTCTGATACTTCTCGTGTTAGTCTTAGTTGTGTGTTGATGCAAAATGGTAGGGTGGTAATCTATGCTTCTAAGCAATTGAAAGTTCATGAAAAGAACTACCCAACCCACGACTTAGAATTATTAGCAGAGGTCTTTGCTTTGAAAATTTGGCAGCATTACCTCTGTGGTGTTCACATTGATATCTTCTTTGATCATAAGAGCCTCCAATATTTATTTACCCAAAAGGATTTAAATCTCCAACAAAGAACGTGGCTTGATCTATTAAAAGACTATTATATGAGTCTTTATTACCCTCCCGATAAGGCAAATATAATCGTCGATGCTCTTAGTAGGTTGCTTATAGGTAGTTTGGCCTATGTTGATTAGAATAAGTGGGGATTGGTGAGATAGGTTCACCGATTGGGTAATATTAGAGATCGACTTTCGGACTCCAAGGATGGTGGTGTATTTGTGCATCCAGTATCTTAATCGTCTCTTATTATTAAGATAAGGGAAAAACAAGTCTTAGACCTCAACTTAATAAAGATCAGGAGTAACGTGGGTCAACACAAGGCCATACACTTTGTGATTGGTAGTGATGGTATCTTGAGGTACCAAGGTAGGCTATGCATTCCCAACATTGATAGAATGAGGGAAAAGGTCATGGCGTGGGCTCATGGGGCCCGTTAGGCTATCCATCCTAGTTCCACCAAGATGTATCATGACCTTAAAGAGTTTTATTGGTGGAATAATATGAGGCATGATGTTGCAATCCATGTTTCTAAGTGTATAGTGTGCCAAAAAGTAAAGGTTCAGCTCTTCAGGCCCGGTGGTCTATGCCAAAACATTGTGTTTCCTGAGTGGAAGTGAGAGGCAATCAGTATGGATTTTATTGCTGGTCTTTCTAGAACCCAGAACTGATGTTATTTTATTTGGTTTATTGTTGATAGAATGACCAAGTCCACTCATTTATTGCCCGTGAGAACCAATTTCTCGGCGAAAGATTATACTAAGGTGTATCTAGTGGAGATCTTGAAGTTGCATGATCCTATGAAGACTATTATTTTGGATCGTGGTCCTCCATTTTCATCCCAATTTTGGAAGTCATTCTAAAAGGGTTTGGGTACTAGAGTGTTCCTTAGTACCACTTTTCACACGTAAATGGATGGTCAAGCTGAGAGAACTATCCAAACTTTGGAAGATATATTATGGGCTCGTGTTATTGGTTATGATGGTAGTTGGTATGAGCACTTGCCTTTGATTAAATTCGCGTATAATAATAACTACCATGCTAGCATTAGCATGGCTTATTTTGAGGCATTATATGGTAGGAGATATCGATCTCTTATTTGGTGGTATGAAGTTGGCGAGGGTAAGATGTTTGGCACCAATTTAGTTCACCAAGCCTTAGAGAAGGTAAAGGAGATTCGTGATAGATTGAAAACCACACAAAGTCGCCAAAAGTCCTATGCCGACGTAAGGCGTAAGGACTTAGAGTTTAATATGGGCGATTGGGCATTCTTAAAAGTATCTCCCATGAAAGGAGTGATACAGTAAGGCAAAATGGGGAAGCTTAGTCCCCGCTATGTTGGTCCCTACATGATTGTGAAGAGGGTTGAAAATGTTGCCTATGAGTTGGAGTTGCCTCCTAGTATGAACTCCATTGCGTCTATGTTGTGGAAATATGTAGGTCACCCTTCCTTGGTGGTTCCCTCCGAAGATGTTGGTATCTTTGACTCTTTATAATATGAGGAGATCCTGGTGAGGATCTTGGATCGTCACGTTAGCCGATTGTGAACAAAATAAGTTGTTTTGGTGAAGGTTCTATAGAGGAACCAAAAGTCTGAGGAAGCTATTTAGGAGGTAGAAGAGGACATGAAGTCCAAGTATCCACATTTATTTCCCATTCAGGAAGCTTTTGATGGAGGTATGTATTAATCTCCTTATCTTGATTTCCATCTTGATAGGCGATGGGATGAAGTCCCCGAATTTTGAATTGATTTATGTCCGTATTATAGAATGTATTAAAGTTCCCAATATATGAACAATTTGTGTCTTGTTGGACCAGGGGTTTAATACCTTTAGTATCTTGCGTTGATTCATGTTCTTCGTAGATGAAGGGGTAAAGTCCCCAATGCTTTGAGTTTCTCTATATCATTGATTATTTGATGGGTTGGAGTCCCTAAGTAGTGAAATGAGTAAGTTTTGGATAAGTAATGGACTAGAGTCCCAAGGCCAATTGAATGAAGTGGTTGGTCGATGGTGATCATGGTATGCATTGGGTTGTATCCTTGTTTTGTGCTTGATTCTAACTTGTGTAAAGGTTTATTAATGCATATTGATGTGTTAACTTGTTAAATGCTTTACTTACCCTTCATTCGCAGACGAATGATCCTAAGTTGGGGAGAATTGAAACACCTAGACTTTGAGAATTAGAGAAACAATACATTTTTGTATCTCTAAGTTGGGCATGACTTGGGACTTGAGTCATACCCTTGGTCATGATTTGTACCCTTCTTCCCCCCTACCTACCTTGGGAAGCATGTTATGGTATCATACTATCTTCTATATGACAAGGCTATCCCTTAGTCTTTACCAATGTATGTGAGTCGTATACTACTCAACAGTATAAAATAAAGTCTCAAAACTGAGTAGACTGATTTATTCATGAGTGAAGATTATGCTTGGAGGGTGAGTCATACCCTTTGGTAATGACTCAATGGTGCCCTCTTGTACCCACAAAAGTTTGGTTGACCTAGTTGAAGCCTAGGGTATAATTTAGGGTACCACTCCTACCCTAGGTCACGATTGCCATAGTAATCGTAAGGTTGAGTTCTACCCCTTCACGAGTGGACTTTCCAGATTTTAACCAATGACCTTTTCATCATTTCCCTTTCCTAAAACCGTAAACCCTCTCACTATATATGTCAATGTAGCCTCCTAAGTTTTTATTTACAAAACTCAAACACTCCTGAACCCTTTAAAGGCTTCTGGGAGCAAGATTAGAGGCTAGGGTTTGGAGGTGTTCATCTAGTGCCAAGGAAGAGTCAATATAATTAGTGTGTCATCTTTGTTAGGGGATGTATCTCTTTCCCTCTTTAAATAAATATAAACTCATGTATTTCACACTTGGATTAGTAAGTGTAAATGGTGGTTTCGAATCAAATAAAAAGGGTTTTGTTACCTAACAATAAATAATGATGAATTTTGCTTATGCTTGTGTTAAAATATGTTATTGATTATAGATTGTATATTTAGGTTATTGTTATATATTGTTTAACATGAGGGTCTTGAGTAACCCTAATCTTGATGATATCTATCATGAAAATAGCCTTGCTGATGGTACACACATAAGGTATTTGTGAAAATATCTTAGTGAGTTGTCTAGTAATATGTTGGTGGTGTAATGAGCTAGAGAAATGGCCTAATAAGTATAAATGATTGATAATGATGTTGTAAACGGTATTGTAAGCCATGAAGATAACTTCTTTAAACTAATGATCAATAAGAGGTTGAAGTTCCTTAATATGAAGTTGAACTTTGTTTGTGTGTGTTGAACCCAAGTATGGTAAGAATGTGGTAATTGATTGCTAATGAAATGTGAATATATTGTAAGGGTCTTGTGACCATGAGTTGAATTTTATGATGAATTGAATAAGGGTATTGTCCTATTGAAATTGTTGGGAAATGAAGGCTCCCATACGGACAAAGTAGTCATGTAGAGTATTAAATTGGCTAAGGGGTTAAAGTCCTTAAGTATTATATTGAATGTTTGATTGATCCATGAGTAAAGGGGGTTGGTGGAGGGGGGGATATAGTCCCATTTTCAACAAATGAAAGTATGATGTCTTGAGTTTGAAGTCCCTTGCCTTATGAATGGCTTAAGATTAAATTCCCTTGCCCAATAAAATTACTTATGGTTAAATTCCCTTGCTCAAAGAGATCTCTTGAGGTGATAGTACCTCACCCAATGCCTGAGTACATGGTTAAAGTCCATTGCTTGAATTAATATGAGTATGGATAGAGTTCCTTATGGAATTAATGTGTAAGTAGTTAAAGTCCTTGGTTAATGAATGGGTAAGCATGGTTGAAGTCTTTTGTCTAATTGCATGTGATTGTTGTTAGAGTCCTATGCATAGTGTGAAATGTTGAACCTATAAGTGTAGAGGGTCGGAGTTCCCCTTCTTCATGCCTAATGAATGAATGTTTGAGAATGTTGATGAGATTTGATAGATTGATTGGCATGTCCTATATCTATATGCTTGTTTATGTGTATGAACGTGGCATAATGTGATATATCGATTTTTTGTTGTTTGATGATGTGCTTTATTACTTATCCTTAAGTTACATGATAGCATTCCAACCGCTAACCATCTCCGGATGCTATGTTCCCATGTGACATAAGGGCCAGAGTATTTTTTTCTTGTCCTGTGCAGTGAATAGATAATCAAGCGATTCGTGCATTGACTTGAAAGGGTGGTCTTCCTTACATTCGGAAGAAATTCATCTCTTAGTCCTTATCTTTAGACTTGGTTTTTCTATAGTCGAGGTCTTGTCCCGACATATACACTTATTGACTTTGGTTTTGTTTAGAGGTATTGTGAACAACTGTGAAATTAGGCATATTCGGCTAGTTTGTTGAATCTCACGAAGTGTTTAGACTAGATTAAGCTATGACTCTTAATATTTCTGCTATCATATTATAAGTTTGGCTCTTATACAACCCATGTAATGTTCATGAATAGGTTGGGTCACGGGGCAACCTCAAGTACATGCGTGCTTGAGGTGCCCATTCGACATGGACCGGTTCTGGATTGTGTCATATGTTGTATTCAGAGTTGAGTTGTATCAGTGTAATTGTCATGTAACTTTATTTGTATTCTTATTATATTGGAAGCCCTTGTATTTATTCCACTAGATTTTGGGATTATCTTAGCTATGTTAGTATTTTAATCCATTACTAGCAGTTTCGAACTACGGGGCTGTCTTGCCTACTGGCAGGTTATAGTAGGCACCATCATGACCTAACAAATTTGGTCGTAACACCTTGACACATTTCATCCACATCCTTATTGATGATATTTCTTGATTCTCTTCTTTTTGATATTTGGTAAAAGATTGGATAATGTACGAAACTATCTTTGGCAATTTCCAAACCTTCTTTTTATGCGTTTTTTCCATTTTTATCTGTTGTTGTTTAATTGAAACCAAACCGAAAAGTATTCTGGTTACCACATGGATTGATAGGGTCTATAATCCCTTCCAACAACACCCTTAATCCCTGTTTGGGTTCATAACTATTTTGTAGCATTTGGTTAGTCACCATGATCAAAGTAGAAGCGAGACCAGGCCTTGAAATAAGAAGACCTTCCACAAATTGATCAACTGTCAATATTTCAAAGGCCTACTAAACACGGGATTCATAACCTTCTTTTTATTTACTATATGGTAATGAAAGATCTCGATACATGGAAATATCATCTTCTCTGTGATTAATGATTTCATGTTTGTCATGTTCAAACATAACCATCTGGTGTAAGGTATCTTGTAAAACTCCGGCCATATTAATGTGTGGTCTTCCTAAAAGTAGGTTGTAGAAAGTGTCCATGTCTAGTATTTGAAACGTGATCCAAAATTTAACTTGAGCAATCATCAAAGTAAGATCAATCTTACAAATTGTGTCTCATTTTGCACCATCAAAATCCTGAACATAAACATTATAAGATTGGTTTCTTTTTGCACTAATTTTTGAATTTTTCAACGTGGAGAGGGGGTAAATTTCAACACAAGAACCTTAATCAATCATTACCCTTTTTATATAATGTCCTCCACAATTGATTGTTAGATGCAAAGCCTTGTTGTGACCGGACGCTATTATAGGTAACTGATTATCAGTGAAAGCAATTCTATTTGCCTCAATTATTATGTAAACTATCCCATTCGATTGACATACTATGGTTTATTTTGGGGTGTACGCTTCATTCAAAATTCTAATCAATGCTTGATAGTGTTCTTTATAATGTACTAGTTAGGACAACAATGAGATTTGAGCTGGGGTTTTCCTCAACTGGTCAATGATGGAATAGTCCTGAACTTTCATCTTCTTAAGGACTTTTTCTGCCTCTTCATATATGACAAGTATTTCACTGTCCCTTGATTATCTTTAGACTAGTTGGATTTTGTTCATTCTTCTGGAGCATAACATCTTCCTAATCAAATCAAAACTCCTATTTTATTTGTCACTTCAATGATCTCTTTTCCTTTGTAACTCACAACGGTTTTGTTGTAATTCCATGGATTGGTTTCAAGCTTGTAAATGGAAATTGTGCAACGCGCCTTGTGATAACTTATTCTTTCATTTTTCTCGTACCGCTTTGATTTTGATTGAACCTTGTAGGACCACTCCAAACATACAATTTTGGCCAATCCACCAATATTTCACTTATCTTTGTAGGAACATATAATACTAGCTTTCTAGAGCTTTTGGGTCGTACAACATAACTTGTACCTTTCACAATTAATGGTTCTCTTTGTATCGTCTTAATTATTTGGGTGAAATTTTTTTAAGGTACCAATTTTCATTACAGATCAGATTGTTTGTCCATGATCTCTTTCATAAAAAATTATTATACGACATGCGTATTATAGTGATCAGGAAGTGGATGTTTGGTGTTTCCTCTTTTTGTATCATATTTCTTTTACTTTCAATCAATTTCTCAAAAGATCTCTTCAAAGTCCAACAATTCTTTGTACTATGGCCTTGAGTGTTTGAATGATATTCACACGTTACCTATCACGACCGAATTTCTCAGGTAATGATGGCACCTATTATAACCCACTAGTAGGCAAGCCAACCCATAATCTGGAATTACTAGTAATGGACTACCAAGAAAACTAAAGGAAGAATGCACAATAAATATACTAAAAAGGCTAAAATACACAGGATAGTCCCAAAACTGGGTGGAATCAATACAAGAGCTTCTAATGTATAAGAATACAAAATGAAGTAATAAGTGTATATACTAATACAACCTATATCTAAATACAACATTGGGATTAGATTGGTACATAGGAGGGAGAATAGCAGTACTTCAAATGTCAGGTGCTCACCCTCTATCTCCGAACCATATCTACTCAGCACGATGCACACAACAACAAAGAGAATTGTAGTATGATTCTGTAGGCTATAGAAGTATAGTATGAGTACCATATACGTGGGACTTAGTAGGAAACTACAACTGATCTCCAAACATAATGCATATATACGTAATATGCAAGTAAGAATGCAAACTGCGCTTAAATATCTAGGGAACTAACATAGTAAAGGTAATAAGGAAATAAGGATAAAATATTCTATTCTAGAGATACTCCGGGACCTAAATACTATACCATATATTGCTGGGCATTGTACAAATAAAGAACAGATGAAGGATATATAATAGTATACAAGGCCAAGGAATGGATATACAATATAAGCACATAAAGGAAGGGAGAGATATATTGTATTACCATAACTTCATATATAATGAACATGAACAAGGCTAACCCAAAGGTACAACCTAAAGTAGTCATATTAGCCTCCCAAGAACTCTTAATCATAGTAGGAAGTAATGCTAATATAATTAGGTTCTTTAATTTGTATGCGTAAACATGAAAAAGTAATTCATAAATAAGCAACCAGAAAAAAAGAAATAAAAATGATTCCTTTTATTTTAGTACCAATCAAGTAATCAACATGTCATGAACTAACCATAATAATAACACAATACAGTAACTAGCTAGCCTGGACAAACAATACCTAAATCACAACCCCTTACCTAAAGGTCAAATAAACACATGCAATAATACCACAAGTAATACTCGTCACCTATACCGATGCAACCCCCATAAGGATGATAAATATAGGCTCATACTAGTGATAGGCAATGCATATGCAAGGATGAATGCAAAGTTTAATCCATATTACAAAATTGAAACAAGTACCATTAGGTAACCCAGTGTATTCACCTTCTCATGTTTGACAGCATATGGCTACCTCTCTTCTATAGCATGGTTGATCACAAACATAGGAGCCCCTAGTTATGCAAAACAATGAAAATAACGTGAAAAATCTAGACCCATAAAGGAGAAGGGTTGTTAGGGGGCTTTTCAGAAAGTCGGGCCGATTGGGTGTCTTCATTCAAAAGACAGTACAGAAGAAGAACAAAATGAAGTGAAAGAATGGGGGTAGGGAAAAGAGTGCAAGTCCATAAATCTATTGCATTAGATAAACTTTGGGACTAAACATCATAAAAGTGTAGAAAGGGTTGAAATCCCTCGTCATAGAGGAAAATAGTAGTAGCAAAATCGTGTATTGAAATATATCTCTCTTAATCTCTAAAACATGAATTTTAGTCTTACAAGTTCATAATTTATTCGTTATGATAGTAGATTCACATTACGAAAAAATCTATTTCAAAAGTGAAAAGTTGCAGTAAATCCCTTTTTTGGAAAAATAATAGAAAACTATATTTTTAGCTGGAATTAACCCATTTACCATTTTAATGAGCATGAATGTACCAAATCTATGTAAGCTATCACCAGTATCCAAAAAATATGAATATACGCATCTTAATATCAATAAACTATGGCCACGTCCTTTACATGGATAAAACTCATCATGGTTTCTGACCAATATCATAATCATGACCTTGGTACCAATAATATATCCGACATAACCATAACATCATAATTCGAGAAAAATCATCACAAAATATAAGTATAATATTAAGATTGTACTTAAGGTTCATTAGTCTCAACTATTCCTAACATGCTAGAAACCTGGGGTACTAGGATCCTAGAAGGATAATAAGTATTTCACCATAAGGGTCAATTACCCTTCTAGCCCCAAACTAATAAATTAGGCAAAGTCATAGGGTTCTACCCAATATCCATTTTAACATCCCTTTATATCATGAAACATATCTAATAAACCATCTCATGAAGCATAGTACACATAAGCCAACCTCGATTCCAAATCATAAATTCTTAAATCACCTATAGATTATCTGATTTTTCTCTATGATAAAAAACTTCAGCCAAGCTATCATAATCAAAATCCAAATGTCATTAGTAGTAAAATAAGACCAGTATTGATATATTAAGGGTCGGGTCAAAATTTAGGGCAAGAACGGGCCTGCAAGGCACTTAATTGAAATCCAAAATTGAATCTTTCACAAGGTCTCTCGAAGGACAAGAAATGTGTGCTCAAAAGTTGAGCACAAATAGAGAGTAAATCAAGTCTCAAATCAACCCTTAAAATTTGGACTTTAAGACCTAATTTCTAAGAATTTACCATGAATTAGGATTGTAATTTAAGGAAAATATATTGAGAAATGAGTAAGGAGAGTTAGGATAGCTAACCTTAACTTATATGGAGCTTTTCCCACTTTATCCTCTATTTGAGATCTCAATTCGGTGTTAAAATGGTGGAAGAAATGAAGAAAAATTGGGTAGGGAATAATAATGCTCAACTTACACCTCAATTTAAGTGCAAGGCAGTTATCATCAATATATTTACCCAAATTTGGAGTTAGGGTCGAAACTACGAGGAACAATGTGAGTGGCAAACACGTTAATTCAAAATAATAGATACAAGTTAAATTCAAAACAATGGTACAAAAAAATAAAAGGGGGGAAACAAGTGTCTACACTAATGTTTCTTTTTGGGGTTTTCTAGTATAAAATCGAGGCTATGAATAATTAGAGTTTTAACAATTATGCAAGGATCTTATGATTATATTTTACAAAGGGAGTGACATGTGGGTGTTGGTAATCAACGTCAATTTAGTAGATCGAATATGGGGAGGTTCGGTTATAGATTTTGATGCTATTCTTTCAACAAAACAACAAACTTTCACCCATTGATTCTTTCAGATACCTAATAGGTGTTTTCAACAATTGGTAACCAAAACTCAATTTAGGCATCCCCATTTCTAGGATAATACCCATGGTATAGTAAACATCATAATAACCCTAATTTCTAAAATAGTAAAAATTTAGCAAACTAAACACATAATTGTCTATCATTTCTTTGGTCTCCACATCCCTCTTTCAAGGATGATGTGAATTCCTAAAGTTCACCACAAACCCTTCATTCGAAGATAGCCTTGAGCTTTCGAGAGTTTGGAGTCATCAAACCCATGACGGTAATTGGGGCTTTCAAATACAAATCTCAACTAAGTTAGAATAGAAATGATAAAATCCATAAAAATGAACTACCGAATAGAGGCTAACAATAATAACATAGACATACTTTAACTCCTATTCACACATAACCCCAAGAGGGAGATCTAACTTCACATAAGATAAATAAGTATAGATATACCCATAATCTCCATTGAAATGACTTGTTGAAGATTAAGTAAATGTAACTTCAAACTTTTCACTCCAAATCAACAATGGAAGTAAGCTATTCCTCCACTTATAAGGTCTCTAATGTATTCTTAACCCAAAATTTATACAATAATTTTTTCTCTGAGCATGGAGTCTATCAACTTAAAAGCTAAACCTAAAAAATTAGGGAAGATGGAATATTATCAATAATTGAAGAGTTTGAGTCTTTTTGTCAAAATTAGGATAAACCACATGCATTTCTAGAATTGCCCTTAGGCTGAACTCTTCCGCTAAGCTGTGATCATACCATCTTGGCAGCGACCACGATAGACTTATGAAATCTCGGTAGATTGACCCCATCTTGTCTTCCTTGATCGCAGTTAGCCAACTATGAATGCGGTAACTAAGGTCTTCTGCTCCAAGTCTTCAGCTGCACTTTCTTGCTTCCTTTTCAATCATGTTAAGCTCCAATCCACATATTTTTATCTCCTTAACTCTATGCCTACAAAGTGTGGATGTTAGTGCATTTAAGCATAATTATATCTTAGTTATTCATTCTAAACAAGGTAATCTGCATGAATGATGAGTGCGAATAAGTGGTAAAATCTTTACTCATCACACCCTAAACTTAAAGCGTTTGCTTTTCCTAAAGCAACACTACCTCTCATCATGAGATAATTATTTATACCTAAAATTCATTCCTTAAAGATCACGAAAATTTCAACCTTAGTCAGTACCACAAGTAGCTCATTGTACATGGGCTAAGCAATTTTTCACTACCCCCTTATCATCAGATGCACTATCAAGGTAGCACAGGACAACAACGAGCAATAAAGTAACAACAACTAATGCTTTAGAAGTGACTCACTTTTTAACAAAAACAAAGCTATACTCTATTTGTCTCATTGTCCGGGAGGTGACACAATCACCCACCTCAACTTTTTCACATGCCAATCTCACAAGTAAGAGAATTTGACATACCAAACTATCAAATATACAATAAGGAATTTAAGTTCAAGAACTCTCCCTCATAAAAGAAATCTCTATACAACAAGTTTCATACCATAGGCTTGCCCCTATTTTCAATCACCACTACAATGAAAGTAAATGGTTGGAGATCTCAAAGGACTTTCTAAGCTTGTAACGCAGGTTCGGGTTAATGTAGGATATCATTTGGAAAACAACATAGCTACTCCCTTCCTTGAAAATTTAAATAAAATTATTCAATAGCCTTTGACTATGGGCCACTCTTCTTTGTTTTCCCTCTTTTAGCACGCCACTATTTGCTTCCTTTGTTCACCCTTTTTTTCTATTTCTTTTTCTTTCAATCTTCATGCAATTTTTTTCTTTATTGGATCCTTTATTTTTCTATTCCTTTATTTTCAACACTTTAGGAACATTCGGCATTTCACTAACACTTTGTGGCCCCTAACTCCTTTCCATCAATTTTCTCCACCCCCAACATAGGCTTTTATCCTCAATTTGCATTTTTAAGTTTAAGGAGGGTAAGGTTCAAAAGAGGAAAAATAGAAGGGTCACAACTTTTAATGTGTTTTCTAAAGAAAATCCCTTTACATAAATTTTCTCCACCCCCAACATAGGCTTTTAGCCTCAATTTGCATTCTTAAGTTCAAGTAGGGTAGGGTTCAAAAGAGGAAAAATAGAAGGGTTCACAAATTTTAATGTGTTTGCCAAAGAAAAGTCCAAAGGCTCTAAATGGGAAACTAGGGATTGCATTCTAGAATGGGTAGGTTTTTTAAGATAAAGTGGGTGTCCAATGCCAAAAGATGGACTAAGATATTTCTCCAACCAAATACTATTGACATTAGCTTTAAAAGACTAACAGGGCAAGTTCTAGATCACACAAGTATACAAGATATTAATTTAAATAGCCTACAACTCATGGAATGCAAAAATTCACCAAGGGAGTTCAAATGTTCATCCCACTTGAGAAAAATTTGGAGTATCCATTTATATTCACAAGTCAAAACTTATGGAGTCACAAAAAGAGAAGAAATTTTGTTACAAAATTGCTCACGTCTGTGCCCTTGATTTTCAAAAAAAAATAGATGGAGGGGGTCGTTTATTTACCATTTAGACTACGCTTAATTTTCTAGGTTATGGAAACAACCAAAGGATTAGTCTCATATTTTGGCTAAAAATGGGCAAACTAACCATATGGCTACCCAGACTTTGCCAATGGCAGAAAACATAATCCCAAATTTACAATTTACAATGCCATAGGTACTCAGACTTTCCTTGCATTCATGACATTTATGTTAAGGGTACTCAAAATTTCCCTATACCTATGTCTCAAAACCCAAACACGTTACCCTTAAGAATGTCATTACTCAATCTATCATAGGGCAAATCTTGTCATGCATAGCCAAAATCAAAATAAAAGTAAGTAAAAAGAAAAACTAAAACTAAAAGAAAAACATGATAAGCCATAAAACATGGGCATCAACGGGGTAACCAAAAATGCAGAATCCCTAAAAATAAAATAAAGATAGTATCTAAAGTTTCATCCCAAAACAACATCAACAGAAATATTCGCACACAACAACAGAACAATACACATCTGGGGGTATCCCCAACTACAAAAATGCAGTGAACTCACTATATGTGAAAGAAAGCAAGAGTAAAAAGGGTCTCCCTGAATATACATCAAGAGCTATCCTCTCCCACTGACTCTGCACCATCACCTTCAACATAATCAGTAGACCAATTAGCAAGGGCCTTGTACTCACTGTCCATCCAAGGTGAAGGTAGTCTATGTTTGGGCTTGAGCACTATGATGATGCCCTTCACCCCCTTCCATAGCTTCTTGAAGAATTTATCTCCCTTCTTCTCTTTCTTCACCATCTTTTCATATAAATCCCTGAGGTACCTATATGCTCGGACTAAGGCTAAATAAGCTCTCTCCAAATAGGCAATAGTGGCTCACTACCTATTCTACTCCTCCCTGTATTTCTCATAGTTTACTGAGCTACGTTTGAGTGGTGAGTGGTAAGTGGTGGAGGACTCTCCCAGTCCCTAAGGTAGTCTAGACAATAGTTCCCTCACCACCTATATCTAACCAGAGATGTCATCAAAGGCGGTGGCTGATGAGGGTATCAAAGATTTTGTGTCCTCTTGGACTAATTTACTTGAGTCCATCTTTCTCTTTTTTCTTTAACCTGGGGCACCCTCACCTCTAAATTTGAGTGGGAATATTCGAGGGCCTGGGAGCGCCAAGGTATATGTAGCATACTCCTGCCCTTCTATATAGCTCTGTGATAAGGGGGTGAAGGAGAAGATATATACCTCCATGATTTCTGAAGTAACTCTATTCTGAATGCACAATATCCCCCAGATTCAGGGCTATGCCAGAGAGAAGACAGGCCACCATCCAAGCTCGTATGCCTGTGAAAATGCTCATAGAAGTGCACGTTGATACTCGACTGTAGACGATATTAAACAAAATCCTAGCCTCAGCTATGAAATTATTCATCAAAATATCTTTCTTGGTGGTGGCCTAATAAACCTCTTTGGAAGCATATAAAATATCCTTCATCTACGTCCTTCGCTCATATGCTTTTTCATGAACCTACTCCATGTCAGCATCTGGGAGACCAAATACCTCGTTAATCTCTTCTATCATGAAGTTTATGTACCTTTCCCTAATAGTCATTACTAGGTTTGTAAAGAAAGCTACCTTTTTTTAGCGTAGAATTCACATACCCAGTGCTCATTAGCGACACATGGGTCAAGAACAAAACACATCCACCCGGTCTGATTAAGTCTAGTATTAAAACTTGGGAACTTTTCCTCCACTTTATCTAAGCTGATACCCTTTTAGGGAGAAACTTAATTCTGTGCAAGTCCGCATTTTAGAAGTTCTGACATTGCAGGGTCATGAATCTATTGTTGTTAAATTCTTCCATCTCAGAGGTGGCTTAGTACTTGTAAATAATACATTCCAAACCATAATTATCATTATCAAACTTAAAAAGATGCTAGATTAATCAAATAGGCTCGTGTGGTAGTTTGTTAGAAGGTTTTGGGGGAATAAATAGTTGCACAAAACTTTTTGGTCTCTATAGACACTGCCCACAGGTATGGAGATTCCGGTCATCAAGACTGCGATCGCGGTACCTGAGACCTTACTCGACAGATTCTCCACAATGCTCAAAATAAAATTTTAACCTCAATTATTTGTTTCAACTAGGTATATTTACATTATAAGAAAAAGAATTTAAGCCTAGAATGTGTGATTATAGCCCCAAACTCGAAATAATAAAAAATTGAACTCTTTGGGGCATTAAATCAAACACATGATGTACATAATCTTTTCAATAATTTAAATCTTAAATTTTTGTACTCAAGACATCCCCATTAATGTGTACACCAACTTTAACAACTAACCACAACAATAATCACGAATAAGCATGCATTTAATACTGAAAACCTCATTTTAAGCCTCTGTAAACTACAAGTTCTAAGCTTATAATTATCCTAATCAAGGGAATAGAGACAACATTGTAAGTTTGATGATGCAAGTGGAAAGAACTAACATTTGGATACTCAACACCAAGCCAAAATTTAAGAGAATTCTGAGAGAGATTCAAGAAAAATGTGAGAGAAAATGGCATTCGGATGGTCACTTAAACTGATTTGACTGCAATCAAGGTCTATGTTATACAATCGTGGTCATGAAGCTTCCGCAATCGCAGTGTCACAGGCCACAGTCACGGCAACTGAGACCAAATAACTAGGTCTCCTTCACTTCTTTTTCAGTCTGAATTGGCAAGTTTAAACATTACTTTTTCAAATTCAATCAAAATTCTCCTTAGCACCAAAATTTCATGGATATTGCATGCATACACAAAACTAAAATCTACTTTACCATCTATAAATCAAAAGTATATATGCCACTTTTTATAGCGTGATGGGCTGCCTCCCATCGAGCGCTTAGTTTAATTTCATGGCACGACGCCTTCATTGATTTTTTATGTTTCCACTAAGAATATTTGAATCTCCATCCCAGTTTCTGATCAGTATGTAAATGAGCGGCAGGGGGACAAAAGTTTTAAATCTTTAAAGTTGAAACTAGGAAGAGGCAAGGATATACAAAGCAAGCTTCGATCTTGCCATTTTGTAGAATTGAACCTTTTACCCAACTTTATATCAAATTTTTGTAGTGGATTCTTGGGAAAAGCTAAGGAAATAAATAGGTTGTTTGTTGCACATAGCGAGTTGAGTGTCTCGGCCTTTGATGGATGGGGTTCCATATGTTTCTTTGGAATGTCAAAGTCCAAAATGTAGGATTCATACTCCATATCCCTACAATATAGCATTTGTCTTGGTGGATGAATTCTCATCACATCCTCTAGGCATAATATTGGAAAGTGGTATTCACGACGTCCAACCCCTAATTCTGGAATTGCCTCATTCAAAGCATCTTCACTCCAAAATGAACTATAGTTATCATAAGAGTTTTGCTTCAATTCTTCTATTGACTCTAGTTCCATTTCTTTTATTTTAACTTCTTCCTCCCTATATTAGTCGGTTCATTACCAAGCTCAACATCATAGCTTGATTTTGCTTCTTGAAAAATTCCTCTTGGGAAATGGGCTAGGTAGTGGTGGTTTCAAGATTTTCTTCTTTTCCCATTTCTTCCGTATCGACACTTTTTCTTTCTAATGCCTCTTGATGCATTCATGCTACATTCTCACCCATTGTATCCAACCAATCCAAAATATCAAGTAGCATTTTGTCAAAGCTATTAGACTCGGTGTGTTGCTTTTCTTTCTTATCATCATAAGACCTATAAAGCTAATAAGAAGAACTAGAAACTTGGTTAGCATAATAGTGTGGAGGGGAATTTGGATATTCATCCCAATGTCCTTGTCGACCACTACATAAAGAACACCTATACTTCCTATAGGATCGAGATGGTGGGTTCATATCTCTTAAGGAGTCATAGTTACAATATCTCCTGAAGTGTGGTCCATAATAAATTGGACATGGGTCATCATGATAGGATTCCTAACTACCGACATCATTATTGTCGAAAGATGCCATAGAAAAGTTAAATAAAATGAAAACCTACATACAAAAGAAAATCACAAAAAAATATACAAGATTGAATTCAATAAGGTAAACTAAAATCTCAAACTAACTTCCTAAGCCAAATTGTTCCCCAGCAACAGTGCCATATTTTGAAAATGCTCAACATACATGTCAATTTAAGTACAAGGCGGTCGTCGTCGGTATATTTATCCAACATTGGAGTCGGGGACCAATCCATGAGGAACAATGTGAGTGGCAATTAAGTTAATTCGAAATAATTGATACAAGTTAAATTCAAACCAATGGTACAAGAAAATAAAAATGGGGGAGACAAGTGTCTACACTAGTGTTCATTTTGAGTATTTCTAGTATAAATTTGACGTAATGAATAATTAGATTTTTAAAAATTATGCAAGAATCTTGGGATTATGTGTTACTAAGGGAGTGACATATGGGTGTTAGTAATCAACATCAATTTAGTAAATCAAACCTACCAAGGCATACAATCATTGATGGGTATGAAAACTCAATACATATAAATAAAAGGGCATAGGAAAGAAATAAAAGTAAATCTATCATGGATAAATCCATTGTCACAAACCTAAAGGGTATAAGGGAGAGCGAATCTAAATGGGTCCAAACTCAGACTAATCGTCTGAATCACAAACTGTGGCACTAAGCGTATTGTCTAATCAAAGTTTCCATAATATTAAGAGACTGATTTGAATAAGTTAAATGAAAATAATCCCACTTTAGGGATACTTTTTAGAATAGTGACTGATCTTTCTTCAATTGGAGCCCTAACTTAGTAAGAAATATGAGCTAACCCCAAATGGTTGACCAACTGATAATGAGTGCCTCTCTACTAAAATGACCATCCTCTCTCAGATCATAACACATCTCAATAGCTCAAGGCCAGTGGGAACATACGATAAATCAATCAGAACAACCAAATTGCATTTAGGGCACTCTCTGTACCAATGTCCCATCTCTCCATAATAAAAATAAGTTTGTAGAATACACCGAGGTCCACTATTTTTGATCTAAAATGGCCCCCATGGATTAAAGTACACAACTAAAAATTCAACAAGGACCAATGAGAACTCTACCTGTTGTGACCGTGACGACTAATCTGAGAGCCACCCATTATTTGAAATGCTACCTAAGTAGAACTGATAGGCTGCAAGTGATGCTGACCTCTACATGAAGGAGCCTCACTCCTAAATAGGATACCAATAGAAATACACTAGTGAAATAGCCACTTACTTCCACCTTCATAAGTCTTTATGCTCTTTTTATGGCCTACGCATAATCAATGACTTGAGAAAAAGAAGACCTGGTTGCTATCAAGTGCTTTGAAACTAAATGGAGTATTAATGCTAATCCTCTAATAAATCTATACATTATGTTAAGAAACCCAATATCATACTCTATAATTGATAAAGAACCTTGATAAATACTAATAAATCAAGCTCTAGCATAAGAAGTACTCGACGAATCAACTGTCATCCCTGTCTGTGAGGTATCCAAGAAAACTTGGGATCTTGAATACTGAATATTGAAAGGTTGAAGTAGTAAAAAGCTCCACCAAATGTTTGGTTGTCCTAAAATTCTCTGACTGACACTAAAGATCTTTGACATTCATCCCTAATTCACTATTTTGATGATGCACTAAAGCTCTAGAAATGTATGCTGAAGTACCATCCGCATCAATCAACAACCTCAAATCATCAATCTTGAATAAAATAGTGTCAATGAATGTACTTGAGTGTTTGATGAGTATGGACAAATAACAAGAAGTTAAGAACTTAATTTTCTATTAATGCCCTATATCCTTCTGAAGATAGGATATGGATGTCTCCTCCACTATTTGTAGACTCTACTAAGCACTTAAATCTTGAGCCAACACACCCTTAAACCTAGGCTTTGGTCTCTATCATTATTGCTCGACCTATTTATCCAAGATATCTATTGTCACAAGTCATCCGCGCGACATACATATTATTATGATTATGAAGTTGATTGTTGGTGATATTTGTTGCTTCCATATTTTGTATCACAAATGCTTTACTTTCAATCAACTTCTTAATAACTCACTTTAAAGTCCCATCATAGTACTAATTGTATGGTAGCGTACGGTTTGTCTTAGATGGTTATTGGTTGGACAATGTTGGGATCCAAGAGGAGGCTCTTACCCTAGCATATGGTTGGGTTGAGGTGGTCGTACCATGATGTGGAAATTTTAAGAAGCTTAAGTTGGGGATAATCTGGACATTTTCTCTCTTAACCTATTATGATCCTATTACATAAAGAACCTTTTTAGGGATTCATTAACCTATTTGCAATCAATCAAACTCTCTTAAACACTCTCAAATTCTCTCAAGGATCTTGGGTTAAGGAAGGCTATGGTTTCCTTCAAGGTGGTCAATTTGGGACTTACGATGGTGATTTCTCTTTGTCATCTTCTTAATCTAAGGGATGTTACTCATTCCTCATTATTAGTTCCAACTAAAGGCATATTTTATGAATTGTTTTCTTAGCATAAATATTGTATGGTTTTGGTTTTCAAATACATGTTGGGATTTTTGGTTACATTGGTTGGTTATGGTTTTCCTATGTCTTTTACTTATGGTTTTCATATTATTATGGTGGTTTGAATATTTGGTGGCATGGGAATAGATAATTGGTACATATTTTTCTCATTGAAAACACTATTCCCCCAACTTGTTTGGTAAAATGTCTATGATAATGTTCTTGGTTAAATTGTTAGAATTTCATTGAACTATGCATAGTATAACTTTGTAATGGAATCCTAAATGGTTTAAAAGGTTTGGAATGGTTAAATGGTAACATTTTGGTGGTTATGGTTGGTCTAGTTGACATCCATATGGAGTATGGTGGAATTGCCCAATCAAACATAATAACAAAATCTTACGGGGTACATGTGATTCCCTCAAGGCAACTTAATAATGTAATTTATGGGTACATAGGAACCCTTTATTCTTAAAAAAGATGGCTAAGGAAATTGGTAGCAAGATATAGTTGGTATGATGATACCACTACTTGTAGCCTTGGTAAATAATAAATGGAAAGGTGGTTTGGTTGTGTGGTAATGTTTTTAATTGGGCAGTAATGGCAGTGTGTGATAGCTAACTATAAAGGTGTGGGTCTAATGGATAGACACTCAAAAATCATGTTTACCAATACAAGTATTAGTCATGATGACCATATGTGATACTTACCGAGCATATAGGAATCCCTTAAGTACACTTGTACATAAGTACCATGGAGAGCGAAGGGTACTCGAGAATCTTCTACTCCTATGGTATCTTCGATTCATGTGGCTACACGTATCGGGACCCATTCAGCGAGCTACACTGGACCGATATAGACCATGGGTAGTTCTAGGATGGTTATGCTGCACATACCCTGGTTAATTATTTTAAAGGTTGCTAAACACAGTTCCCTTTCACAGTATGGTTATATATATGTATGTATGGTTGTGATTGCATATAGTTGGTTTATTTAGTTTTAAAGGTTGGCATTATTTTATCCTTATTCTGAGTGCATGTTAGTGTTTAATTGCTAATCTGTCTTCAAGAACTATATCCCCACACATTGTAGGATCCAACAGTTCTACTCCTCCTACTCAGTGATTAGATTCGGGATCATCTCGGTTTGATTAAAGTGGTGAACTTTTAAATATCGGAAGGCACCATTTCATGTCATGGATATCTTTACTTACTTTGGTCATCTTATAGACTATGGTTTCGGCTATGGTTGTGGGCATGTCCCATCCTGATATTTTTTTACTTTTGGTTAGACTCTTTGTGGGACTACTATGGGTTGGTATGTGTGTTGATAATAGTATCAACTTTGGCATTGGTATTGGTATTATGGTTGATACCATTTGATTGTATTTATGACTAAACAATCCTATTATGTTATGAACTCGGACTTGGTTATTATTTTGGTTTTGGTATGGTTATTGGTTGGGTATGGGATGGTTGGACTTGCTTGGGTTGGTCATGCTTATCGACCTATCCCAGAGTCTGGAATTGTGCAAAATGTCATTAATCATCATATCATCAATAATAAAGAATGAGCCCCACAAGGGCGAAAGTAAATGACAAGCCCCACTTGGGCTAAAGTAAATGATAGGGCCCACGAGAGCTAAAGTTAATGACAATGAAAGAAAATGACAAACCCTATGAGAGTGAAAGTAAATGAAAAGTAAAGTAAATGACAAACCCCAGGAGAGCTATATAAATGACAAGTGAAGTAAAGGACAAGCCCCATGAGTGCTAAAGTTAAAGAGATGTAAAGAGAAGCATACCTTCATATCTCATCATTCGTATTCAAGGACAATTTATCAATAAATATATGAATATATATATATATAGCATGAATATTACAAAGCATTAATAGGTTAAACATTCTTAGTAGAATAGCATCTCATGTATTCAATAAATATGCCTTCTAGATCCCATTGTATTATGACTGACAATATTAGCAACAAGAGGGCATTATAGAAAAAGCACTAGTTTGGTTACTAGACAAAAGCATAATATGGGTAATATTGTAGCCCAAGTCCCGAAATAGTAGTCTAGTCAATGTTCCACATGATAACATAATATTGGGCTTAATTAGTAGCCTAATACATTGCAACACATCACATTAACAATAATTTGATCAAAAGTCATAAACATCACTTCTAATGCAATCAACACAATTCATAATATAGGCATTTAGACTTTGGGCATAACCTAAGGGATATCATAAACAATGGCCCATTAGTAGCTTATTCGTTGGCTGTCTAATGGCCTTATGATAATTTATCATTAGTATAAACAATGGACAAAGCATGACATAATATATAGCTTATTCATAGCGTGGTTAATAACATCATTTATTGCTTAGGCCATATTATAGTTAAGTTCTTATTTAATAGCACGTTCATTAGCCCAAAAATAGCTAATCATAATTACATAATTAATAGCTTGACATCAACTAAAGCCAATATGGCATACAAGGTATAATCGCTTGGGCATTATTCTTAATGCCATTACACGTAACAAACAAGTTCCAAGAATCATCAATATTGCCATAAAGGGGAATTCACTAGTCAATTACTAAATGTAAGGGTTCAAGGGAACCGATCATAAGTCTTGCCTTAAGATGGGTCAAAAAGCCCATATCTAAATCCTCAAACGCATTCGAAGTCAATTTCTACCCAATACTAGGATATGGTATCTAAATCAACTATTAGATGTAATGCAAGTCACCATAAGCTCTATGGTAGATATTCTACTCAAGCTTTTCTACTAAGTCTAATAAAACTAAGGCAACCTTCACTCATATTAGCAAATAAGGCCAACTTAATCTATGTATGAGAAACTAGAGAAATTTACCCAATATTGAGTATTCTAAGGCATTATAATAAGAAACATGTGTAATGAAGTCTATTCCACCTAAGTCAAAGGGAAACAAGCCAAGCTTTTCAATTCTAAGATTCACATAGCCTAAATGGTCCAACAAATCAAGTCATGTATTTTATCAATCCAATATGTAAAACCCATCCCAATTTTACAAGATATAACAATTATAATATCACATAGCGCAATCTAACAAGGAGTAAGCCTAGGCTACCTCTAATCCAAAGAATGCTCAACAATCCGCTAAACCTTCTCTTTTTCCTTTCGAGAAGCTTATTCAAGGAGCCAAGCTATCAAAAATACATTCTACACATCATTACGATAATATCGATGCCCATTTTTCATCATTGTGCTTCGGGTTCAAAAATGACACCCAAAATCCCCAAGTAGGTCCTACATACGAAAAACATATTTCCAAGATCAATTGAATGTTCATACACCATTAGGGAATCATAACCCTCAAGAATCAAGTGAAAACCAAGCTTATTTGGGCTTAATCAAGACCTTGAGCTAATAGGGGTTTTGGTCAAAAGTTGTAGAAGTACAAGCATAAAAAGAAAGGTTTCGTACCTTTAATCAATTGTTAATCAAAAAACATATGTTAAATAAGCTTTCAACTCACACCCAAGATTAAATATGAAGTTAACATATCATTCTAGAGTTTCTTGGTCTACTAGAGAGATGAAAATAGCTGAATTCATGACCAAGGGGCCTATTTATAGGCCCTCTAGGTATAGAGGTACCATGATTGCCATCATTAGTGTTGTGATTGCCACAATGTAAGCCACGATCTCCATGCTCCAGTACCAGCAAAGTCCATATTTTTTTTACATCCAAAACTTATTCAAACTCCGATTTTCACAAATGAACTATATAACCCCACTAAATTCAATGTTCCAGACCCATTGATGAAATTAAATTTTAAATTGGAGGTTATTTAGACCAATTATAGGCCTCATACCCATATTTTTTGATATTTTAAATTTTTGACCAATTGTTCGAAATGGGCTTAGGTATAATAGGACCCAAACCAAAGGTCTAGCTAGCCTAAAATAGATATTCCAAAGATACTGGCACAGTCAAAATTTGCATCTGTGATCATTTTACTAATTTTTTTCTCAATGGCAATTTGGAAACAACAAATATTTCTAAATGGGAAATTGTCTCTAAAAAACAAATGAACCGTGTAGTAACTGAAGTATCAGTTCCAGCATGTTATACATGACTTGGGGAAGCTATCGAAAAGCTCTAACAATGAAACTAAGCTAAAATATGAAAATGGCATAGAGGGTCATTACAACATCCACTATTAATGAACTTTCATTACCGAAAGTTATGAATAAGGGTATACTTGAAGTCTCGAATAGGTGAGGATATTGGTTCCTCATCTCATTCTAAATCTCCCAAGTAACGTCCTCTACTGTGTAGTGCCTCACCTAAACCTAGACAACTAGAATTCCTCTGGGCACAATTATCTCAAATCATTAGTTGATGTGAGTAGAGGAACTTCAACAAAGGTCAAATGCTTATCCAACTGGACTGATTCCCATCTAAGCACATGAGAAGGATTGGTACTAAATTACCACAATATAGATACATGGAAAACTAGATGAACAACAACAAAATCCATAGGTAAAGCTAACTCATAACTACCAAATCAACTGAGCAAACAATCTCAAAGGGTTCCAACGTATCTCAAAGTGAGAATACCTCTCTCCCAAGCCTCATCAAACCCTCTATGGGCAAAACATAAAGAAATACATGATAACCAACTCTAAATCTCAAGTCATAAATCTTATAGTTTGTATATTCCTTTTTCCTACTCTGAGCTACTCTAAGTCTATATTGAACCACCGTTACTCTATCCGATAATTCCTGAAGCTTATCCACACCAAGGAGGTCTCACCTCAAAAGTCTTAACCCATCCTATTGAAGAATGACCTCTACTACCATACAAAACCTTAAATCAATATTAAAAATATGGTTTCACCCTGAAACTGAGAATCCAGCTCCTTAAGCTCGACTGGATCCATATAATAAAATGCCATAGAAATTGGTTGGGTTCCATGATCGAGGTCTATAGCAAACTCAATCTAATAGATATGGGAATACAAGGAAGGTCGGTAGGTAAAACATCAAAAAATTTAAAAATAGTAAGAGTAGAGTTAAGCAGCGGACACTCAAGCATCAAAAACATAATCAAGAGAAGACTCGTAACCTCTAGAGGTAAGTTTGTTAGCATTAACATAAAATATAAAAAATCTTTAGCCCACAAATAATTGCTCTCTGCCATACAAATAGGGGGAATGTCAGTCATAGCTAAGTTAACGGTCTGGCCAAAATAGTCCATGACAACACAATAGTGAGAGAATCAGTCTAGGCCTAAAATCATATCATAATCTACCATATCAAAAATAATAAGTTCAACATAAGTATCAATATCTTAATCCTCACAACACATGATCTAACTACTCAATCGACTACTAAGAATCACCACGATAGTAGATACGCATAATGGCATAGGTAATAAATCAATAGACAACTCAAACTTTGGTGGATAATAAGTAGATATATATATAAGAATAAGTGGATTTGAGATCTAATAAAACAAGGACCAACCAGTGGAATAATAAAGTCATATTTGTAACTACTGTATCCAAAGTCTAATTTTCGGGTCTAATAGGTACTGTAGACAACTGACCATGTCTGCCTCCGGGCTGGGCGCCCAATCAACGTCCCATCCTGCCTATTAGAGAACCTCCTAAAGTAACTTTTAAAATACCTCTATAACCAGGAGAACCACCTCTATCTGAGGGGTGAACAACTCAAATAGGGGGATACTATGAGTTGAGGCAACAATCTCCCTACAAAAAGGACACTCTCAAGAATAGTGACCACAACCCCCATAACTATAACATAGTCCATAAGAGGAACTAGAACCAATAGGTTCAACTGACCCAAAATGGCCACCCAGGAAATGAACCCCTTGAATACTGACCACTTCTCTTAGTAGGGGGAATACATATACCAGACTGACCTCCATTATTTGTTTAAAGAGCTGCCTAAATAGGCTTACTAGGCTAACTCTAAGTGTTAAAAGATGGATGCGGAGGATGCCCAACATGATAAATACCACCTTAAGAGACTTCTTACTATGGCCCCCAAGACCTTTATGGTGCATCTCCTCCATCATCCTAGCATGATCGGAAACCTCAGCGAATAATACCTACTCATACCGGCTAAACTCTGAGTTAATATATAGAATAAAAACCCACCCCTATGACAACATAATGTACTTTTCATACTTAAAAGTCATTATAGAAGTAGTAGGATGAGCAATAACTAGTTGAGAAGATACCGACTGAGAAACTACTAGTGTAGGAAAATCCTCAACTCTAGAGCCACAGCTATAGGCTGCATTCTCTCCCCCATACCAACTTAATCTATAGGCTACACTCCATCAAATTATACACCACCAATCAAAACAAACAACTAAACTAATGTATCTTTGAGCGATAAAAAGGTAAAAAAAACCAGGTAGAGCCTGGACTGATCCCTGGTCAACCGCTGTACAGTGGATTAAGAATCTCAGGCTCATTCATAGGAATAGGGTTTGGGTAAGGCCTCCTTATCAATGATGCTGAATTGGAGCAACAACAAGTAATTATAATATATAAGTATTATGTGACAGTAGGAATAATAACCTTAATCTTGAATTTATTTAGGTTAGAAAATTATACTAACATGGTAGGATGAGTGTTTCGGGGGGAAGTATGTTACATTTTGTATTTTGCAAGTTCTTGCTCTATTTATATGGAACTTGGTCTAGCCTTGTGGTATAGGTAATGGACGAGATTTGTTATGTAAGTATTGATGGTGTAGATAGAGTTTTAGACACCTCCCTTACATTTTAATGTGACACAACCAAGTAAACATTGATATAACTATTTAACTTGGAATCATAAGCCGGTATTTGAATCTAAAGTTTAAATAGAGAATGTTTTTCTATATTATAAGTTGGGTTAAAAGGATTAAAGAAAGAAAAAGGAATAAAATATGGAGATGCTTTCTTTATTTAATTAAGCTTGTAGTTGAGTCACCTACTTGAGCTATATGGACCAAGTTAATGAACCCAAGGCTATGGATTGAATTTATGCCTATGTTAATGTAATTATTTGGGCCTAAGTTAAGTAAAAAAAGGAAATGAAGAAATAGCCCAAAACTTAAATCTACCAAGGCCCAATTTAATTAAGCCCAATAATGAATCAAGTGAGTAAGCGCATCACCTACTTTGACCTTTTGAGTAGGTTGGTCCATTTAAGTAGGTGCATCAACTACTTGGTCCCATTTGACCTTTTTAAGGACCGAATTGCAAATAAATAGATAGGAAAAAATTAGGGTCTTTTCAAGGCCAAGTTTCTGGTCATTTCCATCAATTCTAAAGTCACAAAAAATATCATATTTCATAAAGTTCTCTCTACTTCTCTTAAAAAAATCAAGGAGCGGCCCTAATTCTCCTTCTAGGGTTCTTAAAGAAACCCTCACATAGGTAAGTGTAAACAATTTTGGTTTAGATTAAGTATCCCATGGAATATTAGGAAAACATGTTATTCATGGTTAATTATAAGTTCATGGAAGAATATAAAGTTAGATAACTGCTTACTTTATCTTTTGTATTAAGAGACTTTTCTTTTCTTCCTTAGTTTAAGGCGTGAAGAAAAGTTTAAGTTCTTGAAGAGCTCAAGTTAAAAGGATAAACTATAGAAAATTGAGTTAAGGTGTATACTTTATTTTGTCCTCCTTATATATTAATTTGGGAAGGAATTTTATATGTGTTATTATTTAGAACTCAATGGATGATGAGTTCAATATTTTGTTGTTGCGACAAAGGTAAGTTGGGGATGTTTTGTAAACTGTTTTATATGAATATGTTAGGGGATTCTAGATTAATTTTGGGTAAAGGTGTGATTATTTTATGTTGAAATAAACCAGAAAGGTCTGGTGGTACACCACCGAACTAATTATTGTATACATTTATTGCCCATTCTATTTTGTGTATCATTTTGAGGTGTAATGAATCCAGAGTTGTTTCGAGGGATCTTATAAGAATCGGTATCATATATCAATGTAATCGGAGGAGAAAAGGGTTAAAATAACACCCTTGATTGATAAATTAAGGGCTTACTGTGCGACTACTATTTTGGGCAAAGTTAGTATCCCAATGTGTTAGATAGTTACTAATATTAGTTTTATCATATGTTTTGTTGTAGAAAAGTCATCCAAATGAAGGAAGTTAAGTTGGGTTAGTATCAAATTTATACAGATAGGTATGTAAGGATACTCTATGTCATATACTTTGGCATGAAATCCAACACTTGTGGTACAAAGTAAGCTTTTAAAGCTCTTCCATAGTAAATAATACCTAGTTGCAACATGTGATCCTCCATCTAGATAACGTCTTTGTTCCCACTCCCTAAAGTGTTAATATATCTCACCGTATGCTTATTATCAAGTTTATATTTTTACATTTACTAGCAAGTTCCAAGAGTTCTCCTTTAAGTCAAATAACGCTCGTATGCTATTTTCAACTCTTAAGCACTTCACTCGTGCATAATTTTCTCCATACATCTCTATCGTTGCATTAAATGATTATTTGTACGTATATTATTTGTATATTATTATTTCAAGGTGCCATATTCTTATGACCACAAAAGTAACAATCTCAAAGGCTAATAAACTAAGTAATGCAAATCTGAAGTAAACGAGTGGCTATTTAGTGGCATAATCATAGCATAGGCCAATCCCAATACCTTTATATGTGGGTGGAAGTTCAAGGGCTTAAAACTATCATGAGTTGATCCCAATGTTAATATATGGATGGCAGCTCAAGGGCGTAAGCCTAGCATGGGTCAATCCCAATTTTTCTATCAACCACAAATCAGTTGGTTATTGGCTTTTAAAGATTATAATTTACCTAAACCTACAATTATATATATAAATGAAACACCCTGGGTTCCTGGGTTCCTCAACTTTAGAAAATTTCCTAGATTTTTAGTCTCTAAATAGGATACGATAAGGGGAAATGACTCTTACACTAGGATATGAGTAGTAAGGGTTAGCCATATGTTGACCAGTGTTGGTTAGTTGGTTGGATTTGGTTTTTGTAATTGGTTTAATTTTTTTGGTATGAGTCGTATGGATGGATACAAATTGTTTGGTTAATTTAATCAATATTATTCGTGGTAACTTAAGTTAGATCTGAGTACAAGTGGCTCACAAAGAGCTGTAATCTAAGGTACGATTTGAACTATAGACTCTTATAGTGGACAATGTTCAATCCTCTTGGGATTCTATTATGCCAGGTGTATAGGTTGAGGGTACTAGTCGTATACTCAGATAAGACCTGGTTTAGGGTGAGTCGTACCTTGGATAGTGTTAGGTCCAAGAGAGATAGCCTTGGGTACGAGTGTTGGGTACAACTCATATTAGAGGGTACAAATAGTATAGATAATAATACCCACCTGATGAGATTTTTGGGAGTTTAAGTGAGGGAAATATTGAAATTTCTCCACTTAACCTAATAATTCCCCATGACTTAGATTCCTATTGGGGGTTATTTTCTCTATTATTATATTCATTAACAGTTAGAAACTTCTCTTAAATAATATATAATTCTCTCTAAGGCATTTGGGTAAAGAAAGGCCAGGGTTTTATCTTGAGGATTAATTTGGGGCTAGTGTTGGAAATTTCTCTCCATCATATTCTTAGTTTATTCCATGTTATCTTCCCTCATTATTAGTTCTAACAAAAGGAATGGCTTTATACAATGTTTTATGGAATGATTATTGTATTGTTTTCAAATATTACAAAACCCTTGTTATGGTTTTCCCATGTTTTAATTATGATCTTATATATTTTAGTGGTGGTTTTGGATAATTGGTTACTTGGGAATAGTTATTTGGTAATTGGCTTTGGAGTTGGAACTACTATGCCCCCAATATGTTTGATAAAATGCCTATGAGAATGTTTTCACTACATTGTTGGATTTTAACGAAACTTATGCATGTTTTAAACTTGGTAATGGAACCCTAAATGGTTAAATGGATTAGAATGGTTAAATGGAATGGTTTTGTGTTTAACAATCATTATTGTGGGGTATAATGGAATCCTCTGAGTAATCATAATAATGGAACAATTATAGGGTGAATGGGACTCCCCCAAGTTAATTGGATAGTGTGATCTATAGGTACATGGGAATCACTTAGTCTCAAAAATATTTGGTTAAGGTCAATACTCGCAAGTTATAGTTAGTATGATGATACCACTATGTAGAGCCTCAATTAATAATAATGGTTAGGTTGGTTCGAAATGGTTTTAATTGGGCAATAATGGCGGGGTGTGATAG
The DNA here is from genome assembly GCF_002878395.1 of Capsicum annuum. Lineage (NCBI taxonomy): Eukaryota > Viridiplantae > Streptophyta > Magnoliopsida > Solanales > Solanaceae > Capsicum > Capsicum annuum. The sequence goes on along the minus strand of NC_061122.1, from coordinate 115,954,759 downwards.
CTAACTGTGAAGGTAGGATTTCAGTGAACAAACACTGGAAACTCATGTTTGTCAACATGAGGGGTATGTTATGGAGACCTGATATGATACTATGGAGTACAATGGAATCCTCTAAGTACACTGTACATATGTATCATAGAGGGTAAGGGTTTTTAGGATTCCTCTACTCTAATGGTATCTCTGGTTGATGCGGCTATACGTAATGGGATTCCTCTATGGTGTTATAATGGACCCATATAGCCCGTGGGTGGTTATGAACGGCTAAGCTAAACATACCCTGGTAAATGGTTTCAAAGGTATGCTAAACCCGATTCCCTTTTCTAGTATGGTTATATATATGTACGGTTTGTATGCATATGGATAGCTTACTTGGTTTTGTTAAATGGTGTTATTTAATCCTTATCCTAAGTTCAGGCTAGCATTCACTTGCTAACCTGTCTTCGAGCGGCTGTGTCCCCATGCGACACAGGGACTAACCGTTTTACTCCTCCTGCTTAGAGATTAAACTATGGGATCAACTTTTGGATTCAAGTAGTGAGCTTCAATCTTTCTGGAAGGCTTTATTTCATGGATGTTATTTAATACTTTGGTTTATTTATGTATACTGGTTTTTGCTATAGTTAGGGGCATGTCCCAATTGAATTTTTGTATTATTTTAGTTTGAGGCTTTTGTGGAACTACTATGGGTTGGTATGGGTAAGATCGGTATTGGTGTTAGCCTTAGTATTGGTATTGGTATAGTTATTGGTGCTGACATTGATTGATGGGATTGTTGGTTGTTCTATCCTCTTTTATTTTTGGATCATACATAAATATTACAAAACTTATATGGTTATGGTTTGGTTGGTTTGGCTATTGGTTTTGTTCGGACATTTGGACTTGGTTAGGTCGGTCTCGGTCATAGACCGATCACAGATTTTATATAAGGACAATTATGTTATTTGTTTATACGTTCAAAATTTAGCTAACTCAAGACAGGCAACTGAAGGTTGGGTTGGGTAACGAGGGGTGGTCCCAGGTCCCTATCAAACTTGGGCCACCCATTATGACAAGGCCCTAAGTCAGGTCATATCAAGTTGGTATCAGAGCTTTAACTTCATGGTCAATTGGGAGTCCACAAAGCCGTGTCTATTAGAATCTTTTTAAGGGGTATGTAGCGTGCCACACTCATAAGAGAGAGGATACAAGGAATTTAGGAATGTTCACTTTCTTGGTATTCTATTTACAATCTTGGAGTCTAAGTGACACAAACCAAACTAGGGTCACACCGTAATGGGCAACCCCAAACCCAACCATGACCAAGAACTGCCCCATTACCCGACCACCAAACACAAATCTTGAATCGGCTGATGTCCGAACATATAACTTGATAGTGTATCCACCCATGTGGTGACTATAGGATAAATGTATAACTGAGACCAACCCAACCAAGACCAAACACCCAATAACCAGCCCAAACCAATGCAAAAATCTTAAGACAATACCATGTTAATAAGCCAATGTATGTATGTTTATATATATATACAAGAACAATCCATACCATACCCAAGTCCATAGTTGTCCATATAAATCCTCTAGACCAACAAAAGAGTACTTAGTCATGACATGCCACCAACCATAGCCACAAACCAAAGTCTACGAAATACCAAAAATATGTAAAGTAATCCATGACATGAAATAAATGACTTTCGAACTATGGATCTCACAACTTCAATCCAACATTGACTGTCCCCGAATCTGATCACTAAGAAGGTAAAGTAAAATGGTCGGTTCCTGCATAGAGTGGGTATAAAGCCAACTAAAGATGGGTTAGTAGGTGAACAATATCATGCCTTCAGTATAAGGGTAAAATAATTTCATTTACAAAGACAAGTAAGACCATTCATAAGTCATACAGCCAATTAATATATATATATATATATATATATATATAAAACCATGTTGGGATAGTGAATTAGAATTAGCATGACTTTTAAACCTTTACCTGGGTTGTGTAGCTTTGTCGTCCTAAACCACCCATGGGCTCTATGGGTTCCACTCCTGTAATTCCCTATATTAGACTTAGTTTAGCTCATCTCCAATTGCTTGCATAAGAGGCTTAAAACTTGAAAATGTAGCGAAGCGTTGAAGACTTAGCCTTATTTTGATTTCTTAACTTCGAGGAATTATAAGTTAACCTTTAGGGCTCCGAGAAGATGGTTTTTGAGTTGATTAATTTTAAGGGGTGTGGAACATGTCTCGGGAATTTTTCGAAATTATCAGATGAGGTTTGGGTTGTGTTTGGATTTCGATTCCAGCAGCTCAATGCGATTTCACCGTGTTGCGCTAGGTATAGGGATGGGCCTATCACCGCAATGTAGTGTCCTTCTAAATGGTATCCAAGTTGTTACATTATTCTCTAGAGGGGCATTGAGGTCATTTACCATCACCCTAAGTCATAAAAACATAAGATTAAATGTCGGTTTAAGCATTATACACCCATTCTCCATCAATTTTCTCTCCAAGAAACCCTAACCTAATTCAAAGAACTCCAAAACTCCATTGCATCCTATTCAAGAAAATAAAAAATTTAAGGTTTCTAACCCAATAACTTCAATAAGAATCCTTCAATATCATCTCCAAGAGTTCAAAGTCAAGCATCTAGATCAAATTAAACCTAATAAGGTATGTGGGGTTATGAACCAGGGTATCCTTTCACCTTTTTGACCAAATTTATACAGTCTTTATTATTCATGATAAACAGTCCTCATAGTTTGAGGGCCCATTAAACTAGATTTGTTATTGATAAAGTACTCTAGTTATTTGATTTCAGTTTGAATTGGGTCAGTTGGGGCTTGTCCCAGTGGCTCTCTAGTTAGAAGGAGAGGCTTGTCTGACTGTTTTCTATTTTGGATTTGAAGTGTTGGTTTTAATATTTTGAAGCTTAAGACTTTCAGTTAAACATTAAATTCAGTTATTTCGAGATTTCATATGTCAAGTTTATCTTTATTATGAGTTCCAAATTTGTTAGAAGGCTTAAAGGGTTAGCTCGGAGCTACTTGCAGTCTTGAGCACCGTGTGACGTCTGGAGTGTACTTTTGGGGAATTATAGATCCCCCTGCAGAAAGGGCCCCAGTTCATAAATCCGCACGACCAGGGAAGAAAACCTAGAATGACTAGTACATCCCCCCAAACACAAAGTATGACATCATGCACTCGATCACTTAGACCAAACCTCACATCGGCATATATGAGTTTCCAATTTTGGTCCCCCTAGGACCTCCATCTTCCACGGCTTTGCTACACACCCCACCATTATTTCCTAATTAAAACCTTTACCAAGCAGCCAACTAATCCATTAACCATTTATTCACCAAGCCATTAGTAGTGGAATCATTATACCGACTATACTTGCAAGTACTACCTATAACCAACCATATATATGTTTAAGGGATTCCATGTACCCTTCCATTAATCATATTAAACAACTTGGGGGATTCCCATGTACCTGAAAAGCATAAACAATTTCATTGCCACTGAGGCTTTACCATTTAATCCTTCAAAACCATGTGCACCATTTACACCATTTAAAATTATTCCAAACCATTTATGGACATGCCAAACATTTAAAGCATTTAAATAAGTTAAAACCATCTAAATCCATTTATGATTCCATTACCAAAAAAAATTATGCAAGAGTGACAATGAAAGTTCAACAATACAGTGAAAACATTTGTTTAGGCATTTTATCAAACATGTTGAGGGCAAACCTTTACCAAGACCAAAACCAATGCATCAACCACCATAACTAGGGTTAATACAGACCGAATTAAACCATAAACAATGGGTACCAACATATGCAAACCATTACCAAATGCATGTAAAACATAGTTTAAACCAATACCAAACCATATGCATTAAGACCCTCAACATATATTTTTAAAATCACCTTTCATGATTCATAAATCAATGTTTGCAACACAATACACATGCCTTTAGTTTGAACTAACAATGAGGGGAGAAGTACTTGCATTATAGAAGAAGATTTCAAAGAGAAACATGACTTTTGATCCCTATGAAGAACTGATGTAGAAACCCAAGCCTCCAATCTTCAAGAGTAAGTTTGAGAGAGTATTTGGAATGTTTCCATCCTTTAATAAGTGTTATGAGAGGCCACCAAGGGTTTTATAATGTGAGAATAGAAGGGATTTGAAGTAGGAATTGTCTAGACTACTCTTGACTTAATATTAAAAACAAACCACGTCAAGGGGTACGACTCACCTATACCATCCGTATCCTATGGTATGAAGGGACCCCAACTCGTGACCATGTCAAGACCCTAAACACTAGTTCCTATACGACTTAGACCTCCCTAACTCGTACCTAAGGTTATGAGTGGTACACTCAATCGTACCCATGTACCGTACCTTGGACAGATTCCACAAGACAACCCAAACAAGCACCATATGTCATGCCTTTCACCACTCGTATGTTCCTATACTACTCGTACCAAGATGAGTCATATCTTGGGTAGTAGTTACCCCGAACACACTGTCTATTGTAAGATTGAACCACCAATCCATCCCACAAAGTCATATTCAAGGGTACAATTGGTACCCTTGAGTCGTACTAAGTCTATTAAGTCCAAACCCAAGGAAATTTTTCAAGGGACAAAGACTTGGGGTATTTCGGTCTCCCCAACTAGGATCATTCATCCACAAATAATGGGTAACGGTAAGGGACAAGCACAAGATAACATATTAACAGCCAACAAACTTTTCCACAACCAAAATATGAATCTAGGACATACAATCAAGGTGAGAAGATCACTACATAACCCAAACACGAGCTACACCCCGACACCCCCATTCTGACCTCTAACTAAGTTAGACAGCAAAAATGCAAGAGGAACCATTCCTCACCTTTAACCAAGATAGAAAACAAAAATACGTGTTTAAGAGCACACACCTTTCTCATGAATTTCTAGGATAAAGTACCAACGCGGACACTTGGACATTATGTCGCCTTCCATATTCCAAATAACTTTCTCAGTCTTTTAGTTCCACCATAGAAATTTTACATAAGACACACCTTTTGTTTGCAACCGGTGAACTTACCTTTCCATGATCCGGATCGGGAGCTCCTTAAAGGACAAAGAATCTGAGATACTAATACAACCCAAATAAACCAACCAACCTAGGACCATCCATACCTTACCCCAATATAGATACATAGAATACCAGATAAATGGAATCATGCTAGAGAGCAAGTCTAATTCCACTTCGAATTTACCAAGACACATCAATATAAGAGCTTGAGTCTAACTATACGCCACCACTTCTATGTTCAAGTCTATCCAAAGCTAAATGGAGTTAACTTAGGCCACCGAGCTCTACTCCTTACATTTATCCCCAAATATTACTCTATTTCCATCACTGTTATAATAAAAAAACCATAAGTAAAAGGCATGGGAAAACCATGTCAAACCACTATAACCAAAACCCCCAACCTATAATTGAACACCAAAAATCTTATAACTACTAAGCCATTAAAATAATTCATAAAACCATAACTTATCAGACCTCTTAGGTAGCCGACACAACTTATTGGTATATCTATAAACCACAATATTTAATCCTACTGCTTAAATACCCGTGGTATGATCTATCCATCAAAAGATCTTGCACTCTCTATCATTTCCACAGGATTTCCACCACATATTTCTTTCCTAACTATTTCTCACAACAACAACATTACCTCACTTTCCATAACCTTAAATATTAGTAGTCCCCCTAGTCTCACCCCCACTTAGGAGCTTCTACATTCCCTATTTCAATATATGACCATACGTCGCAAGCCACTACCATCCTAACATAATAAGAGTTACTTAAGAAACCAAATTACAAGAGTTATCCATGCCTCCCAAGTGAAGATCCTAGAGACAAGACACGACACTATAGGCATGAAGTACTTTACAACAACTACCTTGACCATAATGAAGAAACATCCCAACCAAATAATACCATAAGAGGAGTCATTAAGACTGGATACCAAAAGAAACAAAACCATATATACCATGAGTGGTTTAACACAAGGTCAAGGCTCATATCTAGTGAACAAGGAAAATGCTAAGTGTGAACCTTAGTCCTAAGTTCTTTAAGAATGCATGCAATACTTGTAGAGTAATCTCTTAAATGAAAGAAGGGTATCACTAGAATATACAACCCGACCTTCCCTTAAAGCCAGCCGCTAGTAGGAAATTTAAGATTAACAACCAACCCTCATCCCATCACATAGACGAACATAATTCTCTATTCTAAAAGATATCATCGAAGAGGTACACTAGGAATGCTTGGTTATTTTATATCCAAAACATTACTCAACCAAATGATACCTAGAGCCCAGCATAGACATGCAAAAACCATGAGACCAAATTAACTCCAAGGTTTCTAATTAAGCCAAAACCATTCAAAATCAAAACATGGCTACCAGGGACTTTTCAAAATCATTTAAATCCAACCAAAACTGATTCATGTTTCGTTCACCATTCATGCATTGCAAAGATTCAAGAATAGTCAAACCATATGATAATATTGAATTCAATGGCAATTTCACTATAAAATTTCCAACACTAGAACCAAGTAATTGGGGAATCCACAGTAACCTGAAATCCATTTAATATTCCCATATATCCCACAATGTTCATAAACATAAATATGCGTGAATAATGCTTCATAATCCATGGAAATCAAGTAATTGAGTAATCATGTCAAAAATCTTAATTATGCCAAATCCATATTTAAAATCATGAATTTTATTATCGATTGCATGCCAACAATAAAGTACAAGTATAGGGCCAAATACCCACACAAATTCCATGATATACCCTATCTAATGACTTAACCCCTAATCCATCCGTTTACCCTAAACATTCGATCTACAAGTCATAACTTTACCACTATTGTGTTTCCCAAATAATCAACCTCATCCAACCTACCAGTGTTCCTCCACAACTCCCGCATTGCTATTTTAGAGCTTATCATATTCCCTTTTATCAAAATCAAGAATCTTGATTCAAGCCTAGGATCTACCAACCACTATGTACTACTACTAAAGTACCCTTATAGACTATACATAAGCAAGGTCCACCCACAAAGAGGACACTCCAAATTTCTTAGTCACTAATCGATAACCTAATTTCTAGGGAACTATTCCCCTATACATACATTAGTGAAAACACTCCACAAAGAAATATTAAGACTAATAAAACCTAAGAGATCCCTAAATTAGTCCTTTAATCTCCTTTAACTCCACCAGAACTATTCTATAAAGAAAGAACAGAAATTGGACAAGTGTCCAAAACAAGACCAATCCCAAACCGTGTCCAAAACAAGACCAATCCCAAACCAACCTCCCAATTAGAAAGACACAATGAGGGTCATAAAGAAGACCTCAGGAAATTTATCCATCAGCAAAGCCAAACAAAAGAAGGACCTTCTGAGTTAGGATTTTTAACTAGGAATGACTAAAAGGACATTTATTTAGAGATTAATCTCCAAGTTTCATGTTATAACCTTTCCCTGATAAACTTGGGACACGCATAAAACTATTATCCCATTCTATAACTGACTTACTAGGGATCCGAAAGGAAATTTTTTTATGAATATGACAATCAAATGAAGAATAGCACGAGTGCAACTAATCCATTCCCCTGAATGACATCAAAATCCACCATATTCGAGTCAAATAATTTCACCAAGACCCCTTTATCAAAAACTGGATACCACACACCCCTTATAGATTATTTTGGCAATCACAGAGTCTCCTACCGGGGTAGAAACAAAAGAAGACAAGAGTCTAAAGTAATCTTGAGACCAAAATACACAACCACAAATGCGGTCACAAAAGAAAAGGGATCCCAAACCAAGTAAAACATACATACCATAAGGAAATGAGTTTTTAGCATACCAACATCGGCATCAAAATATTTCTCAAATACTTGAGGAATAGTAGGAATATTGAGACAATTCCGAATACTACCAAAGCCAAACGTAATATCCAATACTTTATCTGCTCAAGCCATAACCCTTATGGGTCATCCCATTACACAAGACCCAACAGACCATAACTAAAATATTGATTCCTTCCTCCCTCACTATAGCCACAATGAGACCAACCATAAAATTTATAAAGAAAATAGGATGACACGGAATGAGCCCCATTGTCCTCAGATTAGACACCTTGTTCCCAAGAAAAATTTACCAATCTGAAAACACCAGCCTTTTAATTAAATCAGAGTAGGATCACAAGACATAGCATAGGAGTTAGGACTCACCACACTCTTCCCTTTTGACCATTTACTACCATATCATTAGCCTCTCTTTTTGTTCAAAAGACTGAGATCTCCTTACCTTGCCAATTTCCAAACCTTACCTCATTCCTCCCTAAGCCAATAGGGTAAGACTAGCGTGATGAAGTTGTCACTATTTGGGTCAATAGATAATTAGGATGATAACACTCAGCATAACTATCCTCTCCTTGAAGGAACCGAATATGAGTGTCACTTTCCTGGTCAGTAGAGATCGGTGGGACAGAACGGGGAAAACCAGAAGTAGCGGCCCATCGCCAGTCTATGCCCTTTGAGTTGGACTAGATCCATCCATTTTTTCCTTAAGTGGGATAGGTATGTTTTACGAGGAAAACCAGAATTTGAACCCATCACCGGTCTGTGCCTTATGAGTTGGACTAGATCCATCCATCTTTTCCTGACAGGTAAGTTTTATGAACTTTAGATTATTGCGAAGACATAACGCAAAGAATAAACCAAGGAATATTCAGAGACAAGTTCAAAACCTTAGGACTTTATAGCCCGAAAGTATAATAACCAAGAATGGGAAATATTCCTAAATGCCTTGTAGCCTTCTGATTATAAGTATGGTGCACTACACACCCATAGGAAAGACTCTACTCGATATGAATTTGTGGACAACCCAAGATACCAAAACCAAAAGCTCTGGTACCAACTTGACATAACCCAAACTAGGGCCTTATCATAATGGGAAACCCCAAGCCCAACCAGGACTGGGAACTACCCCCGTTACCCAACCCGACCACCAGACGCATACCTTGAGTTGGCTGAAGTCTGAATATATAACATGATAGTGTATCCACCCATGCGGTGACTCTAGGATAAGTTAATATCTAAGACCAACCAAACTAAGACCAACCTCCCAATAAACAACCCAAACCAATGTGGAAACCATAAGCCAATACCATGATAATAAGTTAATGTATGTATGTTGATATATATACAAGAATAATTTCTACCATACCCAAGTCCACAGTTGTCTATACAAAGCTTCCAGACCAACCAAAAAGTACCTAGTCGGGACATGCCACCAACCATAGCTAAAACCCAAAGTCTGTGAAAGACAAGAAATATGTAAAATAACCTATGGCATAAAATAGATGCCTTCCAAACTATAGAATCTCACCAATTCAATACAGCATCAACTATCCTTGAATCTGATCACTAAGTAGGAGAAGTAGAATGGTCGAACCCTGTATAGCATGGGTATACATCTACCTGAAGATGGGTTAGTGGGTAAGCACTAGCATGTACAGAGGATAAGGGTAAAGTAATGCCATTTACAAATCCAAGCAAAACCATCCATAATGCGTTCAACCATACATATATATAAGCATGTTAGGAAAGGGAACTGGGTTTAGAATACCTTTAAACCTGTTACATGGGCTATGTATCTTGGCCATCCTAAACCACCCACGGGATATATGGGTTCATCTCCCCCTGATGAGAGGGCCCCAGTGCGTGAAGCCGCACGACCAAGTAAGAAAACCTAGGATGAATAGTACATCCCCCGAAATACAAAGTGTGACTACATGCACACAGTCACTTGGACCAAACCTCACATTGGTAAATATGAGTTTCAAGTTTATATATCCCCAAAACCTCCACCTTCTACTATTTTGATACATACCCTGCCATTATTGGCTAATTAAAAAAATTTCCAAGAAACCAACCAATCCATTAACCATTTATTAACTAAGGCCATTAGTAGTGGTATCATCATACCAACTATACTTGCAAGTACTATCCATAGCCAACCGTGTATAGGTTTAAGAGATTCTATGTACCCTTCCATTAACAATGTTAAAGAACTTGAGGGATTCCCATATACACCATAAGCAAAACTAATTTCATAGCCACCAAGACTTTACCATTTAATTCTTTCAAAAAATGTACACCATTTATACCGATTACAATCATTCTAAACCATTTATGGCCATTCCAAACCGCTAAAGGTTTTATATTATTTAAACCATTTAAATCATGCAAAAGTATCCAAATCCATTAAGGGTTACATTACCAAACCAGGAAAGAGTTCCGATGAAAGTTCAATAATATAGTAAAAACATTCACTTAGGCATTTTATCAAATATGTTTAGGGAAAACCTTTACTGACATCGTCTAAGCACACACACAAGTTTACGTGGTCTTATCAAGTAGTAAAGTGTCTTCAAGAAAGCCCATGTATTGATATCTCAAGGACTTCCATTCGCCGACTATCAAATTCAAGTTTAACAATTTAGAAAAAATAACAAATAAAGTTTTAGAATTGTAAACTAAAAATAAACTAAACTAATGTGGAAAAGTAAATGACTTTGGACAATCAAAAGATAGACACCCAGGGTTAAGGCTTAAGAACAATCATACTACGCTATTGAATTTTATTCGATATATTGCTTATCTTGGTTATTGATTCACAGGGTTAAATGCATTATACTGGTCTACCGACCTCTGATCATTTACCTAATATGGATATCACCACTAAATCGTTGAGCTGGGATACAATAATCCAATTAGGTATTTCATAGCTATCATCCTACTTTTGAATCAAGTAAGGCATGTAAGTACATCCCTGTCGTAGATGCTAATTCAAATTCTTTATTTTATAAAGAAACAAGAACCATACTTAATTTATTCCCATATTCTATCTCTCTATTCCCCCTCCCAAAATCAAAAGGTTGACAATTAATGTATTCAAAGGGTAGTTAATCCTTAAAATAGTTAAATTAAGAATAAACAAACAACCATATTGATCAGCAAATCAAACAAACTTAATTCAAAATAAAAGTATTCATGATCTTAGCCTTAACCCCGGAGAGAGGGTTTAGCCTTTAATGGAAATATTCATCATCCAATCACTTGGAGCGATGATCAAACTATACAAAAAACTAAATTAAAGAATCATAAAACATAAAAAGAAGTTGTGGTATCCTCCAATGATGTCCCAAGATATCTAGGGTGTTCCAAGATGTCCCAAGATGTTTAAAATGGAGTTTGAAACGTTATATTTATAGTATACAAATCATAAACCGACTTGGATTGGGTTTCCATGATTTTTTCCTTTATTTGGGTAGAATTATCCCAAATTTGGTCATCAACATATCGCAGTGACATGCCAGTTAACAATTGTCAAAAAAATCTATAAAATTCTAGTGTCTCATCACGATTTCACCGCGTCACGGAGCCTCCTTAAACCCCATTATAAGCTTTACGCCCTAGTTGTTCAAAATTTTGGGCCTCTTCTAAATCCAATGGTGATTTGAATGCATCTATTGGAGTCATATATAGTCAACATATGCCCCATACATTTCAGGGGTCCAAATTGCATCAATTAATTAATTGTGCTTTTGTTGAGCCATTCCGAGCTTTTTTGAGTTGTTTCCGCTTGATTTGAAGCTTTTATATCCTTAATTTATGATCATAATCTATTAACCAAGTATCCTATTCCATTAAACACAACAATTTAGAGCTTAAAACAACACAACATCCAAGACGGTGAGCTAGAAACACAAGCTAAGCATAGGATAAATTCACATTGAGCTTAAGCTTATTATTTTGACTTTTGTCTTGATCGAATTAACCTTTGAACATTACCAACAAGTTATTTCACATATAAATACATAAAAAAACCTTAGGAACTAATTAAACACATTATAACCCAACACAATAGACTAGACAACCACCTAGCTCAAGCTAGTTACATTAGTTTTCTCGATTGACTTCTAAATGATCAATTTGAATTAAAACTCATGTGAAAGAACCATTAAACATTGTAAACACATACTTGGACACATAAATGCTCATTTATATCATTATCAACATATATAGAATAATAATTATCCTTAAAATAAGGCTAAAAAGGCTAAAATAGTAATGCTAGAATGCACAAAGACACCCAACATCACCACCCCACTCTTAAAGCCTTGTTCGTCCTCGAACAACTCTTAACTATAAACACCATATGATGAAGATACTCCAGACTTCTACTATTTGCAAGAAATTCAAGCTAGCACTACAATGACTACACTCAATTCAAGTTTACAACACTAAGCACGTTATACATAATTGAAGGCTTATGAACACTACTCCAAAACATCCTACCCTTAAGAATTGACTCACCTAGTTGACAAACTCATGCTTATTATTCAATCAAATACATCATACAAATCACTCATATTCATCAAATATGTGACCCTCACAACAAGAGAGTTACCCATAACCACTCACATAAAAGCATTTGGTAACATGATGTGTACCAAAATCAAAACACTCTCACTCTAACAAAGAATTCACAAGTTACATACAATGATCCATAGGCTTGACCTTAGTGTAGTGCTCCACTAAGATAGGAATGATGAACTTAGGATCAATTAGGTCTTTTCCTGAGTTGTAATGTAGACTAAGATATGGGTAGGAACTATTTGAGAATAGTGACTAACCTCTCTAAGAACTTTAATACACTACATTATACATTTAAAACCAATATCCAACAACCAAATTACACCATTTTTTGTCTACCCCATTCTTTTATTTTGCCCTATCTCTTTTAACCATTTTCACAAATGCATGGTGCGTTCATTATCTATTCATTCAAGATTTAATTTTTTTCTTTTTCATAACCATAGGAATATTTTTAACACCATTTACATCACTCCCAACCACAAAACATCAAATATAAGCACCAATAACTATTACCTTGGGCCATTAATTTTACCTTTTTCCTCTTTTTGAATTTCTCAAACTCCTTTCTCAAATAAGTTTTTATTAAATCACTTAGGATCTTTTTGGGTCAAATTATGGTCTACCAAAGAAGGGGTTAGGATACTTATGAGGTTGCCAAAGAAAAATCTAAGGACCCAATGGGGGTTACCTAGGATAATACATAAGGGTAGGACAAAGAGAAGGTATAAAACAAGGTTATCAAAGTAATACCTAAATCATCTCCTAAACCCACATTCTTTATTTCACTTCACACATACATCGGGCAAGTTCTAGACATCACATGCAACACAAAATATAAAAATTACCTCACACGCACATTGAACATGCGCAACTCAATAGGATCATCATAGACTCCCAACCACATAATAGCATGAATTCAAATTTAAGCCTCAAGCATAAGAGTCATAATCAAGACCCTAGGAGTCTCAAAAATAGCAATTCATTCCATGAATATGTTTTTACAAAAAAACCCACTTGCATCATCTAATCAAAATAGCACAAACTCAAACATCTTACACAAAAATAAAAATTGAGCTAAAATTTAGGAATTTTCCTACCTCACACTTAAAAATCTACTTTTTTCCTAAAGTGAATATAAAGATATAGATAGAAATACTCCATGAGGCCTCTTTCCCTAGCTAGTAGCATCTTTACACATCAAGGAGATCCATGGAACTCCACACTCAGTCTTTACCAAGCTTCTTAGCTTAAGTTCATGGTACTCAGATTTCCCATTAACCTGTAACTTAACCAAAAACAAAACTACATAAAATAAAAACTATAAACTAAAAAGAAAACATACCTTAGATAGGATTTCCTCTTAAGAAGCACCTGATTTAGCGTCAGGACACGACCTAATCATGATTTTTCCTCCACCTTGAGGATATAAATTTTACCCACAACTTTGAATCCATCATCTTGCCTCATTCATAGGGAGGTGTTACAAAGATTAAGGAACCGAGTAATGGATGATGCATGGTAAACCACTTAGAATTAAAGTGAGTTGTGTTTGTATATTGTTTATCTGGTGTAAAATCCAGAATATAGGATTCTTGTTCCTCATCTTCACATTCTTCCACTATTTTAAATAATTCCACAGACAAGATATCATCTAAACATAATGTAGAAAAGTGCTTTGAGTAAGGCCTAACAAATCCTACTTCTAAATTTACACTATCAATAACACACTCACTCTCATTCACCTTCTCAATTTTAGTATCAAGATAAAGATGACAACTAAGTGGCTGTGACTCTTGTGTTTTTCTCTGCCTCTGTAAAGATGGTGGTGATGGTATTTCCTAAACCTCCTTATTTGTTTGTCAAGCATTGCCTATAAACATGACTGAATTAGGATTAAAAGGACACATATCTACAGAGTGATACAAATTTCTACAAGTCACACACCAACTTGTAGTCTCCTACACAGGTAAAAAATAAGCAGATCCTCTCCAAACACTATAAAAATAAGAACAAAAAACATCATGGTAGTGTCCTCCACAATAATGAAAGAATCATCATCCCTCGAAAATCATATATCCAAGAATAACATCTCAATAAGAGTGTGAGAAAAATAGAAATAAGGGAAAATAAAAAGTAACTGAAAAAACAAAAACTATTTACAACTCAATATAGAAAAACTAAAAATAAGATAGTTGCCTAGTTACAAGTCCCCGATAATGGTACCCAAGACTTGACAGTGTCCAAGCGTACATGCAAGTGTACGTGGTCTTATCAAGTAGTAAGTGGCTTCAAGAAAGCCCAAGTATCGATCTCTCAGGAACTTGCATTCACCGACTATCAAATTCTAGTTTAACAATTTAGAAAAAGTAATAGATAAAGTTTTAGAGTTGTAAACTAAAAATAAACTAACCTAATGCGGAAAAGCAAATGACTTTGGACAACCAAAGGATAGACACCCAGGGTAAAGTCTTAAGAACAATCATACTATGCTATTGATTATCATTCATTTGATTGCTTATTTTGGTTTTTGATTCATAGGATTAATTTCATGATAATGGTCTCCTGACCTTCAATTATTTACCTAATATGCATATTACGACTACATCGTTGAGCTGGGATGTAACAATTCAATTAAGTATTTTATAGCTATCATCCTACTTTTGAATCAAGTAAGGCATCTAAGTACATCCCTGTCCTAGATGTTAATACAAAATCCTTATTTTATAAAGAAAAAAGAACCATACTTTGTTTATTCCCATATTCTATCTCCCTATTCCCTCTCCCGAGATCAAAAGGTTGACAATTAATGTATTCAAAGGGTATCTAATCCTTAAAATATTAAAATTAAGAATAAACAAACAACCATAATGATAAGAAAATCAAAGAAACTTAATTTTAAACAAAAGTATTCATGATCTTAGCCTTAACCCCGGAGAGAGGGTTTAGTCTTTAATGGAAATATTCATCATCCAATCACTCGGAGTAATCATACAAACATGACAAAAAACTAAATTAAAGAATGATAAAACATAGAAAGAAGTTTTGGTATCCTCTAATGATGTCCCAAGTGATCTAGCGTGTTCCAAGATGTCCCAAGATGTTTAAAACGGAGTTTGGGACGTTATATTTATAGTATACAAGTCATAAGCCAACTTGGATTGGGTTTCCACACTGTTTTTCTTCAGCTGGGAAGAATTATCCCAATTTTGGGCATCACCGCATCACGGTGACATGCCAATTCACAAATGTCAAAAATCTGTCAAATTCTAGTGTCTTGTTGTGATTTCACTACGTCATGGATCCTTTTTAAACCCCATTACAAGTTACACACCCTAGTTGTTTGAAATTTTTGGATTTTTCTGAATCTAGTGGTGGTTTGAAAGAATCCATTGGTTTTCTATAAAGTCCATATGTACCCCCTATATTTCATGGGTCCAAATTGCATTAATTTTTGTATTATGCTTTCGTTATGACATTCCGAGCCTTTTTGTGTTGTTTTCACTTGATTTAAACCTTTTATATCCTTAATGTATCATCATAATCCATTCACCAAGAATCATATAGAATTAAACATAAAAATTTAGAGCTCAAAATAGCACAACATCCAAGATGGTGAACTAGAAACACGAGCTAAGCATAGGCTAAATTCTCATTGAGCTTAAGCTTATTGTTTTGACTCTTCTCTTGATCCAATTGACCCTTGACCATCACCAACAAGTTTTTTCACATATAAATACATAAAAAAATCTTAGTAACTCATTAAAACACATTATAACCCAACACGATAGACTAGACAACCACCTAGCACAAGCTAGTTACACTAGTTTTCTCGGTTGACTTCTAAATGATCAATTTGAATCAAAACTTATGTGAAAGTACCATTAAACATTGTAATCACATAATTGGACATAAAAATAATGATTTATATCAATATAAGAATATATAGCATAATAATCATCCTCAAAATAAGGCTAAAATGGATAGAATAGCAACACTAGAATGCATAAATACGCCTAACATCATTTTGTAAGACCAAAACCAATGCATAAATCACCATAATTAGGGTTACTTAGGATACATTTGTTAAAACATAACCAACAAGTACCAACATATGCAAACCATTAATAAAAATATGTAAAAACATAGTTTAAACCAATACCAAACCATAAGCATCAAGAACCTCAACATATATTTTGAAAACCACCATTCATGATTAAAAAATCAATGATTGAAAAAAAATACATATGCCCTTAGTTGGAAATAACAATGCGGGAAGGAGTACATGCCTTATACAAGAAGATTACCAAGAGAAACATGACTTTTTATCCCTTAGAAGAAAACATAAAGAAACCCTAGCCTACAATCTTTAAGAGTAAGTTTGAGAGAGTATTTGCAGTGTTTCGTCCTTTAATAAGTGTTATAAGATGACACCAAGTGTTTTATGATGTGGAAATAGAAGGGATTTGAAGTAGGAAATATTTGGACTACCCTTGACTGAATATTAAAAATAAGCCACGTCAAGGGGTATGACTCACCTATACTATTTATATCCTAGGGTACAAGTGGTACCCCAACTCGTACACAAGACAATGTCAAGACCCTACACACTAGTTCCTATATGACTCACACCTCTCTTACTTATACTAAATAGTTTGAGTATTATACTTAATAGGACCCACCTACCATACCTTGGACAGATTCCCCAAGAGAACCCAAACCAGTACTAGACGACTTGACTTGCACCAATTGGATGTTGCTATCTGAATCATACCAAGATAAGTCATATCTTGGGTAGTAGCTACCCTTAACACACTTCCTAGTGTACTAGTGAACTACAAAGCCATCCGATAAGTCATATTCAAGGGTAAAATTCATACCCTTAGGTCGTACCAAGTCTAATATGTCCAAACCTAAGGAAATTTTGCAAGGGTCCAAGACTTAGGGTGTTTCACTAAGTCCAAAAATTTCCTTTAATCCTTATTTTTTAACTTTTTAGACCATGCCTTATCAATCAAGAACACAAGGAAGTTCTTATGTCCCATTTAGAGATGATGTTGATACAGTAAGCCCTATACCTAGAGTTTGCACTCGATCTTAGGGTCCTATCCCTAATTGTTTAAGAATTTCCTCAGTTTCTACTTGTCCTTCTCAGGGTGAGGTGACTAATGCATAATTTTGCCAATTGATTCATGTTATTGCTCAGTTGGTTGTTGCTCAAGATGAGTTGGATGCATCTTATATTCTATCTGTTGAGGCTAGAAGGATTGGCCAGTTTATTAAGATGAATCCTCTAACTTTTAATGGAGTAAAGATGGAGATAAATACTCAGGCTTCTCAGATAAAATAGAGAAATAATAAGGGTGATGTAAGCCACAAATGTAGAAGAGATAAACTTCATAGCTTATTAGGTCAAGGATGTTATGTACCAATGGTATGAGGAATAGGATAGAGATAGAGGTGATATTGAAGAGTTGTCCTTATGGGAGGCCTTTTCTAATATTTTTCTGGATTGCTTTTTTCCTCAAGAGTTGGGGGAAGTTAAGATGGAGAAGTTTGTAAATATTAAGCAAGGAAGAATAACTATCAAGGAATATGCCTTAAATTTCCATAAGTTGTCAAGGTATGCTCCAGACATAATGTCTAATATGAGGGAGAAGATGAGAAAGTTTACTTCTGGACTTTCTTAGGATTTAATCCTTTAAAGCAAGAATGCCTTTCTGATTAAGAATATAGATATTTAAATATTGGTTTTTCACATATAATAGGTAAAGGATAAAAAGAGGATACAAGCAGAGTTTAGGGAAAGGCAAGGTAAGAGGAGCAAGTTCTCTGAGTAGGGTGGTCGGGATGGCAGTAAGTGGCCAAATAAAAAGTAAGGAAGCTTTGTTCCTTCTCTACTGCTAGCTCCATATGTTTCATACAAGAAGTTGGGTGATTCGCGTCCGCAAGGTAGTGATAATTTAAGGGCACAAGGTGCTAATCTCAGGAGAGTGGGGCACAGTTGGCTTTTTTGTGTCTACTTTGCTGGATATGTGATCATGTTCATCAAGGATTCTACAATGTAGATTGGTAAAAGTTTTTTAAATATTTCTATCCAAACCATATGCTTAGAAATTATTCTGTTAGTAAGTATCTTTTGGGAGCAGCCAAATCCCCATTCTTTTATCTTCTACTTCTATTCCTAGTGGTGCAGCTTTGGATTTTGTTTATGCTTCTGGTACCAGCATAAGCTCAGTAAGAATTTGAGGAATCACCTAATATCGTTACTGGTACATTACAACTCTTTTCTCGTGATGGGTATTATCTGCATGATTTGGGGTCAACTCTTTTCTATGTGACCCTATATGTGTCTTTATGTTTTGGTTTTGTTCCTAAGGTTGTTTTGGATTATTTTTCTATTTCTACCATGATAGGTGACTCGGTTATTTCTAAAAAAGTCTATAGGGGTATGTGGTACCTATTGGTAGTAAGAAGACCTTGGTAGATCTGTTTGAGCTAGATATGGTGAATTTCGATGTTATTATAGGGATGGATTGGTTACACTCTTGCTACGCCTTCTTAGATTGTTGGACTCGTAAGGTTGTCTTTAGGTTCCCTAGAGAAGTAGTTATAGAGTGGGAGGGTGGTTCCCTAGCTCCTAGGGAAGGTTTATTTCTTATCTTTAAGCTTTGTAATTAATCTCCAATGGGTGTCTTTATCACTTGGTATGGGTTAAATATTCTAACTCGAAGGGTCCTTCTTTCAGTCAGTTTTGGTGGTTAATAAGTTTCCTGAGGTCTTTCCAAATGATCTTCCTGGTATACCCCCAACTAGGGAAATTGAGTTTAGTACTGATTTTGTTCTGGATACTCACCCAATATCTATTCCTTCTTATAGAATGGCTCTGGATGAGTTGAGTAAAATCAAGGAGAAACTTAAGGATCTTCTAGATAAGGGGTTTACTCATCCTTATGTATTCCCATAGGGTGCATTGGTGTTGTTTGTGCACAATGAGGATGGTTCCTTTCAGATGTGGATTGATTATCGACAGTTGAATAAGGTAATGATTAAGAACAAGTATCCAATTCAAAGGATAGATGCTTTATCTTATCAGTTGCAAGGTACCAAGTTCTTTTCAAATATAAACATTTGTTCTACGTATCATCATCTTAAGATTAGGGAGGTAGATGTCCTTAAGAAATCTTTTTGTACTCGATATGGGCACTTTGAGTTCTTGGTTATGTTATTTGGCTTAACTAATGCCTTGATAGTTTTTATGTATTTTATGAATAGTTTTTTTAGGTAGTTGTCAGATTTTTTTATCATTTTATTCATTAAAGACATCTTAGTTTATTTTAAGAGTGAGGTGGAACATGCTAATAACCTCCATGTGGGGTTGCAGACCTTGAAGAAATAAAAATTATATGTCAAGTTTTCCAAGTGTGAGTTTTGATTAAACATTGTAACTTTCTTAGATCATATTATATCTTGTAAGGGTATCATGGTGGATCCTTAAAAGGTGGTTGTGGCTAAAAGGTAGCCTAGACTCATGACTCCAATCGATATTTTGAGCTTTTTGGGTTTGTTGGGTATTATAGGAGGTTTGTGGAGGAGTTTTCTTTGATAGCATCTCCTTTGACTAAGTCATTAGACGTGTGTGAAGGAAGTTTTGACAAGCTTAAGGATAAGGTAACTTTGGCCCTAATTTTGACATTGACTGAAGGTAATAAGTGGTTTGTGGTTTATTATGATTTATCTAGGATTGGACTTGGTTGTTTTTTGATGCAGCATAGGAAGGTTATTGCCGATGCTTCTAGGAAATTAAAGGTGCATAAGAGGAATTATCCTACTCATGATTTTGAGCTTTCAGCGGTGGTTTTTTCTTTGAAAAATGGCATCATTATTTGTATAGAATGCTTATAGACATCTTTTTTATCATAAGAGTCTGCACTATTTGTTCATTTAGAAGGAGCTAAAGCTTAGGCAAAGGATTGGGTTGGAGCTTCTCAAGGAATATGATATAAGTCTTCACTATCACCCAGGTAATACAAACATGGTAATGATGCTCTTAGCAGGTTGTCCATGGGGAGTCTAGATTATGTAGAGAAGGGAAGGAGTGAATTGGTTAAGGATATTTGCCATTTAGATAATCTTGAAGTTCATCTCTTGGACTCCAAGGATGTGGTATAATGGTACAGGAAGTGCTAGATCCTATCTTGATTAAAATCAAGAGTGATATTAGTGGACAAAAGGTAATGGTATTTGATATTAGTGGTGATGGTACTTTATGGTATCAAGGAAGGTTATGTGTTCCTGATGTCGATGGTTTGAGACAAAAGGTTTAGGCTGAGGTACATGAATCGTGCTATGTTGTTCATCCTAGTTTGACAAAGATATTTCATGATCTCAAGGAGATATATTAGTGGACTGGTATAAAAAGAGATATGGTTGATTTTATAGACAAGTGCATAGAGTTCCAATAATTTAAAGTTGAGTCCATGAGGCCTGGAGGGTTGTATCAAGAAATTGATTTACCCAAATGGAAATGGGAGGTGATCAAAATGGATTTTATTATCAATGTTCCTCGGTCTCTGAACTAATTTGATTCGATTTAGGTCATTGTGGAAAGGATGATGAAATCTGCTAATTTCTTACAAGTGAAGAGTACCTTTTTAGCGACAGATTATGCGAAGTTATATCTTTAGGAGGTTTTTAAGCTACATAGGATACCTATTTTGATTATCTCTGATCGTGGTATGCAATTTTCTTCTCACTTTTTGTGGTCTTTTTAGAAGGAACCAAGTACTATGGTGAGTCTGAAAGTACTATTTTTCATCTGTAGATGGATGGGCAAGGGGAAAGAACTATTTAAAAATTAGAGGATATGTTTTTAGTATGTGTGATTGACTATGGTGTCAATTGGGTTGAGCATTCACCTATGGTAGAGTTTACTTACAGTAATAGCTACCATTCTAGTATTGGTATGGCCTCTTTTGAGGAATTATATGGTAAGAGGTGTAGATCTCTTATTAGTTGGTTTGATCTTAGTGAGGCAGAAATGTTTGGTCTAGATTTGGTTGATCAGGCTATGGAAAAGGTAAAAGTTATTCGAGATAGGCTTAAGGCTGCCCAAAGTTGCAAGAATTCCTATGTGGATGTTAGATGTAGAGACTTGGAGTTTTGGATTTGGGATAAGGTATTCCTAAAGGTATCTCTATGAAGGAAGTACTGCAGTTTAGAAAGAAGGGGAAGATCAACCCTCGGTATGTCGGTCCTTATCTAATTCTTGGCGGGTTGGTAGTGTTTCTTATGAATAGTAGTTTCCTTCTAGTTTGATCGTCATTCATCCAGTATTTAATGTCTCTATATTGAGGAAGTGTCTATGTGATCCTTCTTCGGTTGTTCTTTTAGAAGGGTTAGGTATCTTGAATTCTCCATCTTAAGAAGAGGTCCCGATTGAGATACTAGATAGGCATGTTCGTTGGTTATGGACCAAGGATGTGGCCTCAATTAGGTTCTATAGATGAACCACAAGGCGGAAGAGGCTATGTTGGAAGCAGAAGTGGACATAAAGTCCAAGTATCTGCATTTGTTCTCCACTCTAGAAATTTATGCAAAAGGTATGTGTTCTTGAACACATATGTATTTTTAGAGTTTGTTAAAGCATAGGTTAATTCTGTTACATCTTTTTTTGTCTTAAAGGTAAGAGTAGAGGCATCTAAAGGGTGTAAGTCATGCATATACTACCTTGTCCACTATTCAGGGGTGAATATTCCTAGTAGGGTAGACTAAAACACCCTGGGTTCTTTTTTCCTGAACCTTAGAAAATTTCCTAGATTTTTGGTCTCTGGACAGGATACGACTAGGGGAAATGACTCATACACTGGGATATGAGTGGTATAGGTTAGTCGCATACTGACTAGTGTTGGCTGGCAGGTTAGATTAGGTTTTTGGAATGGGTATGATTTGTTCGGTACGAGTCATATCGATAGATACAATTTGTTTGGTTACATTACTTAATCTTAGACTTGGTATCTTGAGTTGAATCTGAGTACGAGTGGCTTACTATGAGCCGTAAGCTAGGGTGTGAGTCATACCATGGACTCGTATGGTGGACAATGTTCAATCATCTTGGGATTCTATTCTGCCAGGGGTACATATAGAGGGTACTAGTCATATACTTAGAAACAACATGGTTTGGGTTGAGTTGTACCTTGGTTAGTGTTGGTTCCAAGGGAGATGGCCTTGGTTATGAGTGGTGAGTATCACTCGTATTGGAGGGAACGACTGGTATATATAGTCATACCCATCTGACAGGATTTTGGGGAGTTTAAGTGAGGGCAATTTGAACATTTTCCTACTTAATGTAATATGGCCCCATGACTTATTCTCCTATTTGGAGGTTATTTGCCCTATTGTTCTATTCATTTACAGTTAGAAACTTCTCTTAAATACTCTATAATTCTTTTTATAGCTTTTGGGTAAAAAAAGTCTAGGGTTTAATCTTGAGGATTAATTTGGGGCTCATACTGGTGATTTCATTCCATCATTTTCTTTTTTTAAGGCATGTTATCTTCCATCATTGTTAGTTCCAACTAAAGGTGCGGTTTTAGACAATGTTTTCATGGCATGATTATTGTATGGTTTTTGGTTTTCAAATATAATATGGGGTTTTGGTTATAAATTCTGGTTTAATGTTTTCCCACATTTTAATTGTATTTTTAAATGTTTTAATGGGGTTTTGGATAATAGGTTGCAGGGAATGCTTATTTGGTAATTGGCTTTGGTTTTGGATATACTATGCACCCAATATGTTTGATAAAATGCCTATGAGAATGTTTTCACTATATTGTTGGATTTTAATGGAACTTATGCATGGTTTAAACTTAGTAATGGAACCCTAATTAAATGTTGTAAATGTCTTGGAATGGTTAAATGGAATGGTTTTGGGTTTAACAATCATTCTTGTAGGGTACAATGGAATCCCCCAAGTAATTATAATAATGGAACACTTATGGGGTACATGGGACTCCCCTAAGGTAATTGAATAGTATGATCTATGGGTAAATGGGAATCCCTTGGTCTCAAAAAGGTTTGGATAAGGACAATACTTGCAAGTTATTGTCGGTATTATGATACCACTACATATAGCCTCGGTTAATAACAATGGTTTGGTTGGTTGGAAAGGATTTTAACTTGGCAATAATGGTAGGGTGTGATAGCTAACCATGAAGGTGGTATTTCAATGAACAAACACTAGAAACTCTTATTTGCTGACATGAGATGTAGGTCATGGTAACCTTATATGATACTATGGGGTATAAAAGAATCCTCTAAGTACACTGTACATTTGTATAATAGGGGGTAAGGGTACTTAGGAATCCCCTACTCTAATGGTATCTCCGGTTTGTGTGGCTACATATTTTGGGGACCATTCATGGGGTTACACTAGACCCATATAGCCCATGGGTGGTGAAGGATAGTTAAGATACACATACCCAGGTAAATGCTAAACCCGATTCCCTTTCCCGACATGGTTATATATATTTATATATGGTTTGTATGCATATGGATGGTTTACCTATTTTTGTTAAATAGCACTATTTTATCCTTATCCTGAGTTTATGCTAGAGTTCTCCTGCTAAGCCATCATTGGGCGGTTGTATCCCATGCGATGTAGGAACTAGTCATTCTACTCTTCCTGCTTAGCGATCGAACTTCAGGATCAGCTTTTGGATTAAAGTAATGAGCTTCCATCTTGTTTAAAGGCTCTATTTTATTGATGTTATTTCATACTTTGGTTTATTTATGGATATTAGTTTTGGATTTGGTTAGTGGCATATCCCAATGGATTTTGGTATTCTTTTGGTTAGAGGCTTTTGTGGAACTACTATGGGTTGGTATATGCGGGATTTGTATTGGTGTTAAACTTAGTATTGGTATTGATATTAGGGCTGACACCCATTGGCGGGATTGTTTGTTGTTCCATCGTCTTTAATTTTTCGATCATATAATATTATTGTAGAACTCATATGGTTATCGTTTGGTTGGTTAAGATATTGGTTTAGTTGGACAATTGGACTTAGTTGAGTCGGTTTTGATTATTGACCTATCCCAGAGTCTTGATATGGACAATTACGTTATCTTGTTTAATGGTCAAAATTCAGCCAACTCAGAGCGGCTGGAGGTTGAGTTGGGTAATGGGGGTGGTCTTCGATCTAGTCGAATTTGTGATGCCTATTATGACATAGGCCCAGGTCGTGTATTGTCAACAAAGGTGTTCAAATAACATTATTTGTGCACTAGTGTCTGATTTCCATTTAGCTCCTATATCATGTGTGGTTACTTTCAGCCTTACATATTTAGTACATATTTTTATATTAATACCCCTTATGAGGCCCATAAGCTAAGAAAAAGAACACAAGAATTAGAAAGAGAGTACTCTAAGAAGGCAAGATCTACAAGGCAGTTTATGGCATCCCAATAAGTGTTTAGGCCTAGGTTTTCTAATAGACAGCCTAGGCCATCATCTTCTTATTCTACAGGTAGTGCTCTAAATTGGTTCAAGTGTCCACGGGAAATCAATTTGGGTAAAGAAGTAAGAGCAATATTTCATAAATAGCAGCGTATAAAGAGAAAGGGAGTATGAGACGATTAAGAACTCCTTGACAACCATTTAAATAATGTGGAAAGATTCATTAAGGTTCATGTCAGTTTGGGACAAATCCTTGCTTTTTGGGTGGTATGTCAAGGCATATGATGATAGAATGCCCAAAATGGAGCATGGGTGGTATAACACGACCTATTGGATCAGCCATTGTATAATCATCATCAGTGATTGGGTGTAAAGCTAAAGGTCGTGTAGGGGTGCTAAAGGAGCAGCAAGCTTTAGTGGGGTTCAGAATCGAACATATGCTCTAGTGATTGACAAAATTTAGAGGCTTCTTCAGATGTAGTTATAGGTACGTTGTCCACCTTTTCACATAATGTATATGCATTAACTGATCTGGGTTAACATTATCATAAATAACTCCTTTGGTTGCTGGAAAGGTCAAATGAAAACCGGAATTACTAGTTAAGCCATTTGAAGTATCTACGTCAGTTGTTGAATCTATTATGCCTTGGAGAGTGTATAGAAATTATATCATAAATATTTGCAGTTGTGATACAATGGCTTACCTTGTTGAGTTAGAAATGTTAGATTTTTATGTTATAATGGGTATGGTTTTATTGGCAGATTGTTATGCCATGGTAGATTGCCAAACTAACAGGGTGTATTTCAATTTTCCAAGAAAGGCAGTCCTTGAATAGAGGGGGTAATATTTGCCTGCGAAAAGGAAAATTTATTTCTTATTTTAATGCAAAAAGGATGATTTCCAAAGGTTACATATATCATCTAGTTAAAGTGAAGGATATTGATGTGGATTCACCAAGTCGTCGAACTATTCCAGTGGTAAATGAATTTACTAATGTATTTCCTAAAAATTTTTCTAGTTTCCCTCCAGAACGAAAAGTAGAGTTTAGTATTGATGGAATTACAGATACTCATCCAATCTCAATTCCTCCATATAGAATGGCCCTGACAAAATTATAGGAGTTGAAAGAGAAATTAAAAGAATTGTTAGAGTAAGGATTCATAAGGCCTAGTATGTCCCCTTAGGGCGCACCAGTGTTATTTGTGTGTAACAAAGATTGCCCATTAAGAATGTGTATTGAATACCGACAGCTGAATAAGGTGGCTATTAAGAATAAATATCCCCTTCCATTAATTGATGACTTATTTGATCAGTTACAGCGTGCCAAGTGTTTCTCAGAGATTAATTTGTGGTCAGATTAAAACAAAGTGAGGGAAAAAGAGAAGGATATTATAGTACCCCGCATGCTTCTAAGCTAGGAAGTAAATAAGTATTCCAATGTATGAAATCTCCTATCCTGTGATTCATACTTAAGTACATAACTTACAACGAATATCCTAGTGATAGGATAGCTTATGATGCATTAAGCATGTTCATATGAGTCACTTAAGGTAATACAAGCTAAGAGTTTTTCAATCCATCAAGTTTTAGTGTTCGATTTTTCAAGGGTCATTTTTGAACGAGTATAACTCGATTTTAATGTGCTATTTTGGCTGATTTAGATCCAACAAATTGTAGAAAATCGAATTAGCTTTCTAAGGATACCAATTTTTCCTTAATCCAATACTCGAGCAAAAAGTTATGCCCATTTTCGTGAAAGACAGTAAGCATAAGTGATTGGTTAGGCGCCGCCCAACCCAAGAATAGGCGATTGGTTAGGACCCGCCCAACCCAAGCATAGGCTATCACTTGGGCGCCGCCTAAGTCAATTCCAGGAGCCAAAAACACTCCGTCTTGAGTTATTTTAAGGGTAATTAATTCTTTTAACTCTTCTTACACGTCCCTAAACTTAACCCTATGAAATATATAGCTTCTAAACATATAACAACCCTACTATCATCTCAAAGATCATCATCCAAGAGAACTAAAACAGAAAAAAACAACTAGGGTTGCATAACTAAGTTTGAAGATCCGATTTCAAGAAAATTACTCCGTCAATCATCAAGAATCTTTCCTCGTAAGGTATGCGTGTGTTGATTTATGGATCCCTTTCATCCATAAAGCTCAAAAACTCTCTTTTTCATTGTAAAGTATGATTTCTATATTGTTGGGTATTGATGATCATGTTGTTGATATTGGGTGATTCCCAAGATGAAATCTTCATATGTTTTTGTGAATTCAAGATATCATATGAGTTGGAAACATGTAAATTTGGTTGTTCATGATGTATAATTTGATGATTACACCTATTATTAAGATGTGCATGTAAGGTGTTTGATAAAATGCCTAAGAAACTAGAAATCATGCAATGTAACTTAATTGTGACTAAGTGAAGGATTCATGGTATGCCCTTACGTTCCAATGACTTTTATCTGGATAATGTGCCTTGTAAATGTTGTTGTAATACTCATGAACTATTCTTATGAGATTATGCTATGTTTACATGCAAATCCTACTTATGAAAAAGATGCATGATAACCATGCAATTGACATGAACTTCCACGCTATTGGTATGGGTTGCCAATATGATTATGCAATGAACAAGATATTAAGATTGTGCAAGTACTTCCATGTGATATGAAATCCTTTCCATGCAATATATTGTTGATAACCATGCTTAGTATGAGATCCCTACTTATGATAATATAAATTATGTACTCTACTCTTATGATCAAGTCAGTCATGTGTGTTAGTTTTCTTCCATCGAGTCCTGGGGGTACTTGTACCCAAAAAATATTGTTGTGTGCCTAGATCCATGTCATGTTTCATGATATCCGAGCTCAAGCTACAATTCCATAGACTTCAGTTAGTCATGTGACTCAGGAAAACCTCATGATCTTAGTCAGTTGTCAGATATCAGTAACATTCCGCCAGTTAACCGAATTCAGTAAGATTAAGTCATGTACAGTCAGTTATTCATGTCCAGTCCCTCCAGATGGGAGTGGAGGTTAGCACCAAGTAAAATAAAGGATGGGAACTCACCTGTCAGTTCAGGGTGTGATTCTTAGTAGTCATTCTTGTGTTCTAGAACTACGTAGCCAGCGTAGGTTAAGACATCTTAACCCGTTAGATTAGGGTTGATGAGGTGGCTTAACCCGTTAGTTTAGCGCTCCCACCATTCTCATTGAGTACCTGCCAGATAAGGGTCACTCACAGGCTTTCCTTACCCGTGGCACGATATTGACACCCCTCCAGTTGGGGCAGAGATTGACCCCATCTTAGCCATAACGGAATACATGCGGCATGTCGGTTAGCCCCTACTTCCGACAGTTTCAGTATCAGTCTCGGTAAAAGAACTCAGGGTGTTCTTCAGATTTTTGTATATATAGGACTGCCTGATATATTCATCCATGTTATCTATTTCAGTGTCATTCATGACAGTTATCAGTAAACCATGTATTAGCTTATAGGTCATGCTATCACGTATTCACGGTTCTATTTTCTATATATATGTGTTTGCACTCCCACGTTCATATTAGTCAGTCAGTGTTGATCATGCATGAAACCCTTTATGATCAGCCTACCTACCTCGTATAATCAGTACTCCAGTTGTACTGATGCATTTGCGCTATGGTGCTTTCTTTTCATGTTACACCATAGGTTCTGAGACACGAGCTCCATCCTAACAGTAGCGGTAGCATTCCAGTCTTAGAGACACAGTGAGTCCTCATTGATTCGAGGACAATATGATTTGATACATTTATTTATTTCTTCTGTTCAGTTTTACGGAGTTAGTTGGAGACATGTTCCTTCAACTCCTTATTCAGATAGTTTAGAGGCTTTTAGATTTATGTTCAGATTGAGTTTTTTTGGGTATTTTCACCCACATGATTGTATTCAGTTGAATCTTATAGCCTTACAGTTCCATGTATTCCGCATTATTATATCATGATTTGCAGTATACAGGTACAAATATCAGTCATGGGTTAGCTTATGGTCCCTCGGGGTCATAACCACCGTGTAGCATTCTGGTTCAGCGAATCAGAGTGTTATAAACTTGGTACCAGAGCCTAAGGTTCAATAGAGTCCTAGGAAGTCTGAAATCCGCATCTAGTAGAGTTTTGTACATGGGTGTGTTGCGCACCATATTTATGTGCGGGAGGCTATAAGATGTTTTAGGAACAGTCCCCTTTCTTTATTATTCATGTCATGCTCGTAAGCATAATCAATAGTTAAACTCTCAGTCTAATCCATTCTTCTCTTATTCCAGACCATGGCCCCAAAGAGAAGAAACCAACCAGCTCCTCAGCCCGAAGATCCTTTGGGCGAACATGTTTCCCATGAGGAGTTTAGAGCCGTATTTAACATACTTGCTCAGTCCATGGCTGTACAGAATAAATGGCCACCAGTTATTCCGGCCAATCCAGTGGCCACTCCTAAAGCAGCTAGGGTTCGTGACTTTACCCGGATAAACCCTCCATCTTTCCATAGGTCTAAGTCTTATGAGGACCCTCAGGAGTTCATTGACCAAGTCCAGAAGGCCATTGACATCATGGGTGTTACTTTTATTGAGAGTGTTGAGTTAGCCGCCTACCAGTTACAGGATGTTGCTCATGATTGATACAAATAGTAGAAGTCTGAGAGGTTAGATGATACAGGCCCTATCGAGTGGGAGGAATTTGTCACAGCCTTCTTAGACAGATTCTTTCCCCAAGAGCTGAGGGAAGCCAAAGTTCTTGAGTTCATCAACATCAGGCAGGGGAATATGACGGTTAGGAAGTATTCCCTCAGATTTACTCAGCTAGCCAGGTATGCTCCTCATGTGGTTGCATACAATACAGCTAAGACGAGTAAGTTCGTGTCAGGGATCAACGATAGCGTGGTAAATGAGTGTAGGTCTGCGATGTTGATCAATGATATAACCTTAGAAATACTCATGATCCATGCCCAGGAAGTAGAAGAGCAAAAGTTTAAGACTAGGGAGAGGCAGAACAAGAGAGCAAGGTTAGGTAATTTCAACTTTACTCGCCCCAAGTTAGATGGAGGAAACCGTTCACAGTTTCACTCCAAGTCAGCCGTTCCATCTCCTTCCTCTGCTAGCACTCCAGTGCTAAAGTTCAGAGACGGTAATCGAAACAAAGAGCCAGGCTCTAAATCTCAGGGTAGTGTTAGCAGTGCCTGAATGAATCCCCTTTGTTAGACTTGTAGTATGAACCACAAGGGCATTTGCAGAGCTGGTAGTGATGTCTATTTTGGTTATGGCAAGTCAGGCCACAGGATTAGGGAGTGTCTACAGTTAAGTCTTCAGGGTCAGCCAAATTATTCTATAGCTCAGTCCAGTCGCCTAAACCAGCAGGGTGCCACTTCCAGTGCTCCTAGTGGGCAACTCCCACACAGAATATATGCTCTTCAGTCCCGGCAGGATCAGGAAAATTCTCCTGATGTCGTTACTGGTACGTTAAAGATTTTCCATGTTCATGTTTATGTTTTACTAGACCCAGGTGCATCTTTGTCTTTTGTTACTCCATACATAGCAGTATATTTTGGAATCAGTCCCAAAGTCCTAGCAGAGCCCTTTTCAGTCTCTACCCCAGTGGGTAAAACCATTATAGCTCGGCGAGTATACAGGAACTGCCCAGTTATGATATCTTAAAAATCCACATGAGCAGATTTAGTAGAGTTAGAGATGATTGATTTTGATGTCATTCTCGGCATGAATTGGCTTCATGCCTGCTAGCCACAGTCGATTGCAGAAATAGAATAGTTCAGTTTCAGTTCCTGAATGAGCCCATCCTAGAGTGGAATGGTATCATTTCAACATTCAGGGGTCAACTTGTTTCCTACCTTTGGGAAAGGAAAATAATTTCTAAGGGGTGTGTGTATCATCTAGTGCATGTTAAAGATTCTAGTTCTAAATATCCCAGCCTCGAAACAGTCCCTATTGTTAATGAATACTCAGATGTCTTTTCCAAAAATCTTCCAGGAATTCCTCTCGAAAGGGAAATAGACTTCGGTATAAACCTTCTTCTGGATACTCAACCTATTTCTATTCCGCCATACAGAATGGCACCAGCAGAACTCAAGGAACTGAAAGATCAGTTGAAGGATATCTTACATAAGGGATTCATCAGACCTAGTGTTTCCCCATGTGGTGCGCCAGTGTTCTTCGTACGCAAGAATGACGGTTCTCTCAGGATGTGTATTTATTACCATCAACTCAACAAGGTAACGGTCAAGAACAAATATCCTCTTCCCAGGATTGTTGATCTATTCGACCAACTTCAGGGTGCCAGTTACTTCTCCAAGATAGACCTCAAATCAGGCTATCATCAGCTCAGAGTTAGAGAATGTGACATTTCGAAGACAGCTTTTCGTACTCGATATGGTCACTTTGAATTTTTAGTCATGTCATTTGGTCTTACCAATTCCCCTGCAGCTTTTATGGATTTGATGAACCGAGTGTTCAAGCAGTACTTGGACATATTTGTCATAGTCATTATAGATGATAGTCTGGTCTATTCTCGCACAAAGCGTGATCATGCAGACCATCTCAGGATTGTTCTACAGACTCTCAGGGATCACCAGTTATTTGCTAAGTTGAGAAAGTACAAATTTTGGCTAAGATCAGTAGAATTCCTTGGACATATTGTTTACGGTGATGGCATTAGAGTAGATCCTCATAAAACCAAGGCAGTAAGAAACTGGCCCAGACCCATATCTCCATCAGATATTAGGAGTTTCTTGGGTTTGGCTGGCTATTACATATGGTTTATCGAGGGATTTTCTTCTATTGCATCTCCCATGTCTAGATTGACTCAGAAGAAGATTAAGTTTCAGTGGCCAGATTCATGCGAGAAGAGCTTTCAAGATTTGAAGAGTCGACTCACCTCCGCTCTAGTTCTAGCTATTCAAGATGGTTTAGATGGTTTTGTAGTCTATTGTGATGCATCCAGAGTGAGTTTAGGTTGTGTCCTCATGCAGCATGGTAAGGTCATAGCCTACGCCTCCAGACAGTTAAAGCCACATGAGAAGAATTATCCTACTCATGATCTTGAGTTAGCAACGGTAGTTTTTGGCTTGAAGATTTAGAGGAATTATCTCTATGGAGTTCATGTAGATGTCTTCACAGACCATAAAAGCCTCCAATATGTCTTTTCCCAGAAATATCTCAATCTTCGCCAGAGAAGGTGTTTAGAGCTCTTGAAGGATTATGACATGAGTGTTCTTTATCATCCGAGAAAGGCCAATGTTGTGGCCGATGCTCTCAGTCGACTCTTCATGGGTAGTATTTCTCACATTGAGGATAGTAAGAAAAAGATGGCTCAGGAGATCCATCAGCTTTCCAGACTAAGCCTTCGCTTAGTCAATTCTTTAGAGGGTGGTCTATGTGTTCATAGTAGTTCAGAGTCATCTCTAGTTTCCGAGGTGAAAGAGAAACTAGACAGGGAACCTAGCCTTGTCAAGCTCAAAGAGTCAGTTCAGAATCAGAAAATCAAGGTTTTCTCCCAAGGGGGAGATGGTGTTCTTCATTGTCAGGGTCGTCTATGTGTTCCAGGTGTAGATGAATTGAGGCAGCGAATACTTGCAGAAGCGCATGGTGCACGATACTCTATTCATCCATGGGCCACTAAGATATACCGCAATATGTGGGAGATCTATTGGTGGAGTGGGATAAAGAGAGATGTTACAGAGTTTGTGGCTAAGTGCTCTACATGCCAGCAGGTTAAGATAGAGCATTAGAAACCTAGTGGTTCCATGCAAGAGTTCACCATTCCTACTTGGAAGTGGGAAGTAGTCAACATGGACTTCGTGACGGGTTTGCCTAGAACTCGTCATCAGCATGATCCAGTCTGGGTCATTATAAATAGAATGACCAAGTCAGCTTATTTCCTTCTTGTTCGTACTTCTTATTCCGCCAAGGATTATGCCAAACTCTATATCAGGGAGTTAGTCAGATTACATGGTGTTCCACTATCTATCATCTCAGACAGAGGTACCCAGTTTATTTCTCACTTTTGAAAAGCATTCCAAAAGAATCTCGGTACCCAAGTCCATCTCAGCACAGCATTTCATCCTCAGAAAGATGGTCAAGCAGAGAGGACCATTCAGACTCTTGAAGACATACTAAGGGCATGTGCAATTGAATTCAAGGGAAGTTGGGATGACCACTTTTCTTTAGTTGAGTTTGCATACAACAATAGTTATCATTCTAGTATTCAGATAGTTCCATTCGAAGCTCTCTATAGTAGGAGATGTAGATCTCCAATTGGTTGGTTCGAAGTTAGTGAGGCCTCAGTTATAGGTCCTGACTTAGTATTCGATTCCTAAGAGAAATTTCAGTTGATCAGAGAGAGACTCTGGGTTGCTCAGATCCAACAGAAGTCCTATGCAGATGTTCATACAAAGGATCTTGAGTTCTAGGTCAATGACTATGTCTATCTTAAGATCTCTCCCATGAAGGGAGTGAAGAGGTTCTGCAAGAAAAGGAAAGTCAGTCCCTAGTATGTCGGTCCCTTCAGAATTCTTTGTCGCTTCGGCAAGGTAGCTTATGAGCTTTAGTTGCCTTCCGATATATCCTCAGTCTGTCCAGTCTTCCATGTCTCTTTGCTAAAGAAGTGCATAGGTGACCCAACTATTGTTGTCCCTATTCAAAGCATTGACATTTAGAATAGCCTCTCTTATGAAGATATTCCTGTTGAAATCTTAGATTATCAGACTCGTAGATTGAGGAACAAAGAACTCCCTCTAGTCAAGGTTCTTTGGTGAAATAAATCTCATGAGGGAGCTACTTGGGAAGCAGAAGCAGATTTGCGTACCAAGTATCCTCACCTCTTTCCCTCCAATTTATATCAAGCTCAAGGTAACAGTTCTTCTTAATCTTATTCAGTTTCACGTTCATGTTTCCAGTATACACTTGGAACCTATTAACCGTTTCACATTCAGTCATGCATGCATGTGCTAGTTATTCGTCCATCAGATATGCACTATTTCAGTATTTTTAGCATGTTAGTCATGAGATCAAGTTGCAGTTCTTCATGTTCAATTCAGGTTCTATTGTCTTGTATCCCTTCTCAGTAAATTCTCATTTAAGGACGAATGTTCCCAAGGTGGCGATATTGTAATATCCCGCATGTTTCTAAGCTAGGAAGTGAATAAATATTCTTAAGTATGAAATCTCCTATCCTATGATTCATACTTGAGTACATGACTTACAATGAATATCCTAGTGATAGGATAGCTTATGACGCATTAAGCATGTTCATATGAGTCACTTAAGGTAATAAAAGCTAAGAGTTTTTGAATCCATCAAGTTTTAATGTTTGATTTTGAAAAGTTCATCTTTGAATGAGTATAACTAGATGTTAATGTGGTATTGTGTCTGATTTAGACCCACCAAATTGTATAAAATCGAATTAGCTTTCCAACGATGCCAATTTCGCCTTAATCCAATACTCGAGCGAAAAGTTATGCCCATTTTTGTGAGAGACAGTAAGAACAGGAGATTGCTTAGGCACCGGCCAACCCAAGCATAGGCGATTGGTTAGGTGCCACCCAACCCAAGCATGGGCGATTGGTTAGGTGCCGCCCAACCGAAGCATAGGCGATCACTTGGGTGCCGCCTAAGTCAATTCCAGGTGCCTAAAACACTCTGTCTTGAGTTATTTTAAGGGTAATTAATTCTTTTAACTCTCCTTACAAGTCCCTAAACTTAACCCTACGAAATATATAGCTTTTAAACATATTACAACCCTATTATCATCTTAAAGCTCATCATCCAAGAGCACTAAAAGAGAAAAAACAACTAGGGTTGCGTAACTAAGCTTGAAGATCTGATTTCAAGGAAATTCCTCCGTCAATCATCAAGAATCTTTCCTCCTAAGGTATACGTGTGTTGATTTATGGATCCCTTTCATCCATAAAGCTCAAAAACCCTCTTTTTCATTATAAAGTATGATTTCTATATTGTGGGGTGTTGATGATCATGTTGTTGATATTGCGTGATTCCCAAGATGAAATCTTTATATGTTTTTATGAATTCATGATATCATATGAGTTGGAAACATGTAAATTTTGTTGTTCATGATGTATAATTTGATGATTTCACCTATTCTTAAGATGTGTATATAAGGTGTTTGATAAAATTTCTAAGAAACTATAAATAATGCAATATAGCTAAATTGTGACTAAGTGAAGGATTCATGATATGCCCTTACATTCCAATGACTTCTATGTTGATAATGTGCCTTGTAAATGTTGTTGGAATACTCATGAACTATTCTTATGAGATTACGCTATGTTTACTTGCAAATCCTACTTATGAACAAGATGTATGAAAACCATGCAATCCACATGAACTTTCATGCTATTGGTATGTGTTGCCAGTATGATTATGCAATGAACATGATATTAAGATTGTGCAAGTACTTCCATGTGATATGAAATCCTTTCCATATAATACATTGTTGATAACCATTCTTAGTATGAGATCCCTACTTATGATATTATAAATTATGGACTCTACTCTTATGATCAAGTCAGTCATGTGTGTCAGTTTCCTTCCATCGTGTCTTGGGGGTACTTGTACCCTAAAACTATAGCTGTGTGACTAGATCCATGTCATATTTCATGATATCCAAAGTCAAGCTATGATTCCATAAACTTCAGTCAGTCATGTGACTCAAGAAAACCTCATGATTTTAGTCAGTTGTTAGATATCAGTAACATTCCACCAGTCAACGGAATTTAGTAAGATTAAGTCATGTACAATCAGTTATTCATGTCCAGTCCCTCTAGATGGGAGTAGAGGTTAGCAACGAGTGAACCCAAGGATGGGAACTTACCCTCCAGTTCAGGGTATGATTCTTAGTAGCAATCCTTGTGTTCCAAAACTACATAGCCAGTGTAGGTTGAGACATCGTAACCCGTTAGATTAGGGTTGATGAGGTGGCTTAACCCATCAGTTTAGGGTTCCCACCATTCTCATTGAGCACTGCCAGATAAGGGTGACTCACAGATTGTCCTTACCCATGGCACGATATTGACACCCCTCCAGTCGGGGCACAGATTGGACCCTAGCTTAGCCATAATAGCATTCATGGGGCATGTTGGTTAGACACTACTTCCCATAGTTTCAGTATCAGTCTTAGTGAAAGAACTTAGGGCGTTCTTCAGATTTCAGTATGTATAGGACTGTCAGATATAGTCATCCATGTTATCAATTTCAGTATCAGTCATGACGGTTATCAGTAAACCATGCATTATCTTACAGGTCATGCTATTACGTATTCATGTTCCTAGTTTCTATATATGTGTGTTTGCACTCCCAGGTTCATATTAGTCAGTCAGTGTTGTTCATGCATGAAACCCTTTATGTTCAGCATACCTTCCTTGTATACTCAGTACTCTAGTTGTACTGACACATTTGCGCTATGGTGCTTTCTTTTCATGTTACACCATAGGTTTAGAGACACGAACTCTAGCCCAGCAGTAGCGGTAGCATTCTAGTCGCAGAGACACAGTGAGTCCTCATTGATTCGAGGACAATATGATTTGATACATTTATTTATTTCTTCAGTTAAGTTTTACGGAGTTAGTTGGAGACATGTTCCTTCAACTCCTTATACAGATACTTTAGAGGATTTTAGATTTATGTTCAGATTTACGTTCAGATTGAGTTGTTTTGGGTATTTTCACCCGTATAATTATATTCAGTTGAACCTTAAGGCCTTACAGTTCCATGTATTCCGCATTATTATATCATGATTTGCAGTATACAGGTACAGATATCAATCATGGGTTAGCTTGTGGTCCCTCGGGGTCATGAGCACCGTGTAGCATTCCGGTTCAGCGAATCAGGGTGTTACAGATATACTCAATTTTGAACATGATACAATCATTACGAGTTTCTAGTCATGTCCTTTGGACTAACTAATGCACCTACAGCTTTTATTGATTTGATGTATAAGGTGTTTAAGCCATTCTTAGATTTGTTCGTGATAGTTTTTATAGATGATATCTTGGTATATTCAATATCAAAAAAGGACCATGCCAGTCACTTGCGACAGATGTTACAGATTCTGCGTGATTTTAAGTTCGATGCAAAGTTCTTTAAATATGAGTTTTAGTTAAAATTTGTTGCATTCTCTGATCATATTGTACCTATTGAAGGAACAAAGGTTGATACTCAAAATATAGAAGTTGTGAAGAACTGGACAAGACCTACAACGTCTATAGAGATTCATAGTTTCCTTGGGTTGGCAAGTTATTATAAAAGGTTTGTTGAAGGGTTTTCTTCAATTTCTGCACCTTTAACAAAGCTAACAAACAAAGAATACAAGTTCTAATGGAATTATGCATGAGAAAGGAGTTTCCAAGAGAAGAATAAGTTGACTTTTGCACCCATATTGGCAATTCCAAAAGGCACAGAAGGGTATGTAGTGTATTGTGATACTTCAAGAATTGGCTTAGGATATGTGTTGATGCAGAATGTTAAAGTAATAGCATATGCTTCAAGATAATTGTGGTCACATGAGATGAATTATTCAATAAATGATCTTGCGCTAGCAGTAGTTATATTTTCCTTAAAGATATGGTGCCACCACCTGTATGGGATTCATGTTGACATATATACTAGCCATAAAAGTTTTCAATAAATCTTTAATCAGAAGGACCTAAATTTGAGGCAGCAAATATGGCTTGAGCTATTAAAAGTCTATGATGTTGATATCTTGTGTCATCTAAGAAAGCAAATATGGTACTGGATTAGTTTAGTCGTAAGGCTATATTAAGATCTTATAGGCAGTCTACCAAAAGACAAGGGATGACTAAGGATCTACACCAACTAGCTAATTTGGGGGTTCTCCTTCGTGAAACTCTGGATATGGGGATTATTGTGCATAATGCGGCAAAATCTTCATTAGTAGCTTAAGTCAAAGATAAGAGATACCCAGATCCTATTCTATTAAAGATTAAGGAGAATCTACAATGTTGTATGGAAAAGGCATTTAAGCTTATGCAAGAGAGAGCACTTCAGTGCCAAAATAGATTATGTGTGCATAATGTAGATGGGCTAAGAAAGAGGATTATGATAGAGGCACATCATTCAAGATATTCCATCCACTCATGGTCAACTAAAATGTATCATTATTTGAAAGGAAAGAATTAGTAGGGTGACATGAAAAAGAACATTCCAGAATTTGGAGTTGAATGTCCAAATTGTCAAAGAGTTAAAATAGAGCCCCAAAAGCCCCGGGTTTATACGCAATGCATAGATCTTCCAATCTGGACATGGGACATTATCAACATGGATTGTGTCACTGGTTTTCCTCGTACATCTTGAAATTTCCAAATAGGTAATAGGTTATAGGCTTATCAAATCAGCATACTTTCTGTCGGTTAAGACCACTTACATAGCTGAAGAGTATACAAAATTGTATATTAAATAGATACTTCGGCTCCACGGAGGACCAATATATATTATATCTTATAGGGGAGCTCAATTTACTATAAATTTTTGGAATTTTTTTCAAATAAATTTGGGAACACAAGTTAATTTAAGTAACACTTTTCACCCTCAAACAAAAGAATAAGCAGAATGTACCATTCTAACCCTTGAAGATATGTTATGAGTTTGTGTATTAGACTTTAAATGTTTTTGGGATGATAATTTATCTCTCATCTAGTTTTTCTATA
The DNA here is from genome assembly GCF_002878395.1 of Capsicum annuum. Classification (NCBI taxonomy): domain Eukaryota; kingdom Viridiplantae; phylum Streptophyta; class Magnoliopsida; order Solanales; family Solanaceae; genus Capsicum; species Capsicum annuum. The sequence goes on along the minus strand of NC_061122.1, from coordinate 115,916,044 downwards.
AAAAATAGCTATCATTCAAGTATAAAAATTACACCATATGAAACTTTGTATGAAAAATAGTGTAAATCACTAATTGGATGGTTTGAAGTAGATAAAACTGCCTTGCCTGGGCCAGAACTTACTAATCAAGCTATGGAAAAGATTAAAGTGATCCAATAGTTCCTAGAGACATCCCAAAGTCAACATAAGTCACATACAAATGAAAGAAGGAAGGGTCTAGAGTCTGTTATAGATAATTGGGTATTCTTAAAGGTATCAACAATGAAAACAGTAATGAGATTTGGTAAAAAAGGAAAACTATGTCCACATTGTATAGGCCCATATAATATTATTTGAAGGTTTGTCCAAGTTGCATATGAGTTAAAGGTACCCCCAGAGCTTTCAACAGTCCATCTAGTGTTTCATATCTCAATGATTCGAAAGTGCATCAAAGATCCATCTCATATTACTCCTACTGAAGATGTACAAGTTACAGAAGATCTCATCTATGAAGAAATACCTTTGCGATTCTAGATCGACAAGTTATGAAGTTAATAAATAAGGAAATATCTTCTGCAAAAGTACTTTGGAGGAACTATCAAGTAGAGAAGATCACATGGGAAGCTGAAGAAGTGATGAAATTCAAGTGCCCCCATTTATTCAAATACAAAGAGAAAGTCTAAGATTCTGAATTCGAGTAATAACAACTAAGTATAATATATAAGTACTGTGTGATAACAGGAATATTAACATTAGGCTTGAACTTATTTAGGGTGGACAGCTATGTTAACATTTGAGGACGAATGTTCCAAAGCAGGGGAGGATGTAACACCCTATAATTTGCATATTATTATTCTATTTATATGGAACTAGGTATAGCCATGTGGTATAGGTAATGGACAAGATTTGTTTTGTGAGTATTGATGGTGTAGATGCAATTCTAGATACTGCCCGTATGTTTTAATATGAAACAACCAAGTTAACATCGATACAACTATTTAACTTGGAATCGTAAGCCGATATTAGAATCTAAAGTTTAAAGTGTTAAGATTATATAAGTTGTAAGTTAGATTAAAAGGATTAAGTACTAAAAAAGAAATAAAATATTGAGGTAATTCCATGACTTAATTAAGTTAGTAGGTAAGTCACTTACTTTATCTATATGGACCAATTTAATGGACCCAAGGATATGGATTAGATTTGGACATAGTGTACTCATTTGGGCCTAACTTAAGTAAAAGAGCAAGAAATAAAGAAATGTCCCAACACTTAAATATGCAAAGGTCCAATTTAATTGATCCTAAAAATGAATCAAGAAAGTAGGTGCATCACTTACTTTAACCTTCTGAGCAGCTTGATCTCTTTAAGTATGTGCATCACTAACTTGGACCCATTTGACCAATTTAAGGTCCAAATTGCAGCTAAAAAGATAGACAAAAATTAGGGCCTTTATAAGGCCAAGTTGCTGGTCATTTTCTTCAATTCCCAGTCACAAAAAGTACCCCATTTCATAATGTTCTCTCCACTTCTCTCTAAAATAGTAAGGAGCATCCTTAATTCTCCTTCTAGGATTCTTGAAGAAACCCTCACCTAGTTAAGTGAAAGCAATTACGGTCTAGATTAATATGTTTATTACTCATTCTATTTTATATATCATTTGGAGGTGTGATGAAGCCAAAGTTATTACGGATGATCTTATAAGAATTGGTATGGTATGTATAACTAATTGAAGGAGAAAAGGGTTAAAATAACACCCTTGATTGATAAATTAAGAGCTTACTGCCCTACTACTATTTTGGGAAAAGTTAAGTAGCCCCGTGTATTGGCTAGTTACTAATATTAGTTTTATCATATATTTGTTGTAGATAAGTATTTCGAAAGTCCAGAAGTTATGTTGGTCGTATCGGATTTATGAAACCAGGTATGTAAAGCTACTCCATGTTGTATTCTTTTGCATGAAATCCAACACTTATGATACAAAGTAAGCTTCTAAAGCTCTCCCATAGTAAATGATACGTAGTGGCAGCACATGATCCTCCATCTACCTAACGTCCTTATTCTTTCTCCCTATTGTGTTAAAATAGCTCAATGCATGCTTATTATCAGGTCTTCATTTTTACATTCACTAGAAAGTCTCAATAGTTATCCTTTAAGTCAAATAAGGCCCGTATGTTATTTTTAGCTCCTAAAAATTTTATTCGTATACAATCTGCTCCATACCTCTTTGTCATTGCATTAAGTGTTTATTCACATGTCTCTTATTGGTAGATTATTGTTTCAAGGTATCATAATGTTATGACCTCCAAAGTAACAATCTCAAAGGCTAAATAAACTAAGTAACGAAAATATGAATTGAATGGGTGGCAGCTTAGGGGCATAAGCCTATCATGGACCGATCCCAATATTTATATATGGGTGGCATCTCAAGGGCGTAATCCTAGCATGGGACGATCCTGATTTGTCTATTTAGCACTGATCAGTTAGTTATTTTTATCATATGGCTTACAAAGATTATAATATAAGAGTGGTAAAATGACTATAAGAATGTAATGTACCTTCCCCTACAAGTATATATATCAAGGTGGTCTACTAGCACTATTTGTACACTTGTATCTTTTTTCCATTAAGCTCCTATATCATGTGTGGTTAGTTTAAGCCTTAAATATTCAGTACATACTTTCATACTAACGCCCCTTATAGGGGACCTGTATTTCATTCTATAGGCAGAGGTGCTTCAGCTAATACACCATCTAAGTAGGAGCCCAGGATATCCAGTGGCTATTGGTGAGCTCTAGGTTGATTCAGGGATTTTCAAGTCTGTTTCATATATTTTTGTATTGTAAAGAAACTGAGAATATGGCAGGGGTTTGTCCTAACCTTAACTAAGTGTCTATGTATTTGTTAGAGGCTTTGTAGACCAATGTAACATTAAGAATAACAGTATCCTATCTTCTTGATGTTACGGTCCCAATAGCCAAGTCTTGTATATATAGTTTTAGGATCGTTGTTTATTTCTCATCGATGCATTATATCCATGTATGGAAAAACCTTTGTTTATTATAGTTACATGCATGAGAAGTACAAGGTTATGGATTCTTGCTCTCGGCCTTCACGGCTACGGGTGCATGTCCGCCCTAATAGGATTTGAGGCATGATAGTAACATCCACCACTAAACATCTTTCATCTTTAAATCACCAACTATACCACTTAATACCTTAACTTATTAGAAGACTATAACCGACATCTCTATTACAAAAATTTTACCCAACTACACAAGAGCATATATAACATATAATTGCCATACATAGGGCTAGCTCGGGTTCAATCTGGTAGATGTAAATATAGGCACATCACTAATCATGCTCTGACCTTTACAAGCATCTTCATAATAACATTGTACGCTCCAGCTTTGTCGGGTATCAATGTAACGTCACAATAGCCTCCGGCTGCAATAGGTATCATCATATCATCACAACATCATAAGTCTACACTGGGTATTAACGTATCATCATAATATCCTCTGGCCTTGCCGGGTATCAACATATCATCATAATATCCTCTGGCCTTGTCGGGTATCAAGAAATCATAATAATATCCTCCGGCCTTGTCGGATATCAATATATCATCATAATATCCTTTGGCCTTACCGGCATCAATATATCATCATAATATCCTCCAACCTTTCCAGGTATCAACATATCATAATAATATCCTCCAGCCTCGTCGGGTATCAACTAACCATCATAATATCCCCGCCTTGCCGGGAATCATCATATCATTAATATATCCTCCGACCTTATCGGGCATCATCATATCATCAATATATCAATAATAAAGCATAAGACCCAAAAGTGCTAAAGTGAATGACAAGTAAATTAAATGACAAGCCCCACGGGGACTAATTTAAATGACAAGCCCCATGGGAGCTAAAGTATCTGACATGCCCCGCGAGAGCTAAAGTAAATGACAAGTAAAGTAAATGAAAAGCACCACGAGAGCTAAACTAAATGACAAGTATAGTAAATGACAAGCTCCATGAGAGACAAAGTAAATGACAAGTGATGTAAATGGCAAGCCTCACAAGAGTTAAAGTAAAAGAGAAGTAAGGAAAAGTATACCTTCATATCTCATCATTCATCATCAAGGACAGCTTATCCATAAATATATGAAAATATATAGCATGAATGTTAAAAAGCATTAATGGGTTCAACATGGTTAATAGCATAGTTTCTCATGAAGTCAATAAATATACCTTATAGAGCCATTAGTATTATGACTCACAATATTAGCAACAAGAGGGATTTCTAGAAAAAGCACTAGATTGGTTACTAAACAAAAGCATAAAATGGGTAATTCATAGCCCAAGAATCGAAATAGTAGTCTAGTCAATGGTCAACATGATAACATATTCTTGGGCTTAATTAATAGCATTATCCATATCCACACATCACATTAACGATAATTTTGTCAACAATCATGTACATCACTTCTAATGCAATCACCATAATTGATAATCTAGGCATTTAGACCATGGGAATAACCATAAGCAATATCATGAACAATGGCTTGTTAGTAGTGTATTTTTTCCCACCATTGGCTAAAGATATCATTAGTATGAATGATGGATAAAGCATGACATAATATATAACTTTCATAGCATGGTTAATAACATCATTTATGGTTTAGTCCATATTAAAGTTAATTGCAAATTTAATAGTACGTTCACTATCCCAAACAACAATTAATCACAACAACATAATTAATTGCGTGACATAAACTGTAGCCAATAGGGCATACAAGGCATAATCCTTTGGGCATTATTCTCAATGCCATTCTGAATAACCAACAAGTACCAGTAATCATCAATATTTCCACAAAGGGGAACTCTCTAGTTAATTACTAAGTTGTAAGGGTTCAAGGTAATGAATCATAAGTCTTGCCTTAAAGTGGGTCAATAAGCCTACATCTAAATCCCTTAATGCATTCTTATCAATTTCTACCTCGGACTAGGATATGGTATCTAAATCAACTCTTAGATATAAAGCAAGCCACAATAAGCCCTAAGGTAGATATTCTACTCATGCACTTTTACTATGTCCAATGGAACTAAGGCAACCTTTACTAGTATTACCAACTACGACCAACTTACTCTAAGTATGAGAAACTAGAGAAATTTAACGAATATTGATTATTCTAAGGCATGATCATGCTAAACATGAGTAATGAAGTCTATTCCACCTAAGTCAAAGCGAAAAAAGTCAAGATTTTTAATTCTAAAGATTTTCATGGCCTAAATGGTCCAACTAATCCAAGTCTTGGATTTTTACAATCCAATACTTAAAACCCATCTCAATTTAACAAGATATCACAATTATACAATAACATAGCTCAATCTAACAAGTAGTAAAAGTAGCCTACTTGTAATTCAAAGAATGCTTAACAATCTATTAAACTGTTTCTTTTCTCTGTTGAGAAGCTTCTTTAAGGAGCCAAACTATCAAAAACACACTCTACAAATCATTACGAGAACATCAATACCCATTATGCACCATTGTGCTTTGGGTTAAAAAATAGCACCCAAAACCCCTAAGTGGGTTTATGAGATCAACCTAATGTGCATACACCATTAGTGAATCCTAACCCTCAAGAAACAAGTGAAAACCAAGCTTATTTGGGATAAAATCATGAACTTGAGCTAATAGGGGTTTTGGTAAAAAAAGTTGAAGATGTTAGAGCATAAAAATGAAGGATTCATACCTTTAATCTGTTGTTTATCACAAAAACATATGTTAAATAATCTTCCAACGCACACCTAAGACTCAATTTGAAGTTAACATATCATTCTAGGGTTTTAGGTCTCTAGGAGAAGTAAAAATTGCCAAATTCGTGACCAAGCGGCCTATTTATATCCACTCTAGGTATGGAGGTACTGCAATTGACACCATAGGTTCTATGATTTCATGACGTGATCACCATGATGTGGGATGCGATTGCTATGCTCCAATGCCAGCACAGTCTAAATCTTTCTTTTGACCTCTGATACTCATTCAGACTCTGATTTTGTAAATGAACTATGTTACTCCACTAAATTCAACATTCCAGATGCATTGGTGGACTCTTATTTTCCATTAGAGGTCGTTTAGACCAATTGTGGGCCCAGGACCTATATCTTTCATTATTTTCCAACTAATGGGTCAAAATGGGCTTGGATCCACTAGGACCCAAACAAAAGTTCTACCTAGCCTAAAATTTACATTTCAAAACTGCTGGCGAAGTCAAAATTCATATCCCAAATTGTTTTACTTATGTTTTTGTTCGGTGGTCATTTGGAACCATTAAAGACTTCTAAAAGGGGGATTGGATCTAAAAATCAAATGAACAGCAACTAACCAAATTATCAGTTCCAGCAAGTTATAAATGACTTGGGGAAGCTCTGGAAAAGCTCTGATATAAAAAATAAGCGGAAATACAAAAAATGACCTGAAGGGTCATTACAACATCCACTACTAAGGAACTTTCAGCTGCAAAAGTTTATAATGAAGGTATACTTGAAGTCTTGAACATGTAAGGATACTAGGCCTGCATCTCGCTCTCAATCTCCTAAGTGGCCTCATCCACTGGGCAGTGCCTCAACTAACCCTTGAAAACTACCTTGATAGTTGGAATTCCTTTGGGTGCAATCATTTTACATCCCTTGTCGAAGTGAGCACAGGTACCTCAACAAAGGTCAAACACTCATCTAAATGGACTGAGTCCCATCTAAGCAAATAACATAGATAGAGACTAAATCACCATGGCATAGAGACGTGGAAAACTGGATGAACTACACCAAATTTTGGACGTAAAGCTAACTCATAAGCTACCTCATCAATTGAATGGAGAATCTCAAAGGGTCCAACAAATCTCGAACTAAGTTTACCATTCCTCTTGAACCTCATCACTCCCTCCATGGGAAAGCCATGAATGAATATGCAATCACTAACTCCAAATCTCAAAGGACAAAACTGACAACTATATCTAGAATAATAATGTTAACATAAGTATCAATATCTATAATTATCACAACACATGATCTGAATACTGGATCCACTACTAAATAATCACCCACAGAAGTAGACACACATAATGGCACATATAATAAATCAACAGAAAACTCAAAATAGGGTGCATAATAAGTAGATATGTAAAAGAATATGTGGATTTGAGATCTAATAAGCCAAGGGACGACTAGTGGCATAAAAGAATCATACCTGTAACCACAACATCTGAAGTCTAAGCCTCGGGTCTAATAGGTACTACCTATAACTGACCTTTCCCACTACCTGGCTAGGCACCTAACCAACCTCCCATCCTTCCTATCAAAGAACCTCCTCGAGTACCATAAAAACTATTTTTTTGACTATGAGAACCACCTCTAGTTGAGGGGTGAACTACTATAATAGGGGGACACACTGAGGTAAAGAAACAATCTCTCCACAAAGAGGACACTCTCAAGAAAGTGACCACTCCTCCCATAACTATAACACGTTCTATAAGCAGAACCAGAACTAACAGATTCGACAGACCAAAAATGACCACCACTCCTAGACTAACCAAAAAATGAACCCCCTGAAGACTGACTACTTCTTTTACTAAGGTGAATACTGGCACAAGACTGACCTCCATCAGTCATCTAAAGAGTTGCCTGAACTAGCCGACTAGGCTGACTTTGAGGTTTAAAAAATAGATGTGGAGGATACCCAACATGAGAACTAGCACTACCTAATTGGGATCCACTAAAGCTCCTATCGAACTTGACTTGAAATCTAAGCCTCTTATCTTGGCCCTCATGACCCTTATGGTGCATCTCCATCATCAACCAAGCATGATCCAAAACCTCAGCAAAATACCTACTCATAACAACCAAATACTAAGTTGATATATAGAAGGAAAAGCCCACCGCTCTGGCAATACAAAAAACTCTCGCATACTCAAAAGTAAAAATAGAAGTGGCATGTCGAGCAACCAATAGCTGAGAAGCTACCAGTTTAGCTACTACTGGTATAGGAGAATCCTCGACTCTTGGAGTTGTAGCTACAGGCTACGCTCTCACCCCTATACTACTCTGATCTATAGAGTGTGCTTAATTCTATGACACACCACTGATAAAACAAAATAGTTGAACTAATGCATCTCCAAGAAATTAAGAGGGAACAAAAATTGGTAGAGCCTGGGCTGATCCCTAGCCAACCACTAGCTATGGCAGAAGAATCTCAGTCTTATGCGCTGGAATAGGGGCTGGGGAACGTGGTCTATTTTGGCCTCTAACTAGGGAAATGCCTCTAGGTTTTTCACAACCTCTAGGTTATCTACGACCATTGATAGGATCCCTTGGCCAGATCTCATAGCCCTCATTGCGTGTAGTGGTAGCATGTGTCCTGTCCATCTATGATAGAGTTAAGTCAATGGAATATTCTTCAGACCAACTCAGACACTTAGCATGATATGATTGAAAAAAGTGAAGAAATCATAAGAATTTCCCGTAGCCTCCAGAAAATAGGAAGCAAACCTCAATTTTTTGATCCATTAGACTCTACTAGATAATTGCTCTTATACCAACAATATCAATGAAACCTGGATCTGATACCAATTTTTCATAACCTGATTTATGATTTATGATGGCACCCACAAATTCCTACTTGTAGGTAAGCTAATACCATAACCCAGAGCTAATACAATGGGTTAATCATATAAGAAAGGCCCAACATAGGAAAAATTTAAGAACATCAATTAAAAACGTAAAGGTTCTAGATAGGATAAACAATCATACAAGATACCAATCCCAAAAACTATTAGAGCTAGTAGAGGATTAACTAATAGTTTCAATACAACTGCAAGTCTAGAATAGTCAATACATCTTTCTTGAATACTAAAGACTAAATAGAGAGATGAAAAAATATCGGGTGACTTAAACTCCAAGATCTTACCCTATCTTTGGAAATTAATCACCACATGAATCACGATCAGTGGTGAGAGCTAATACTCAAATATACACCAAAAAGCTATAGAAGTGTAGTATGAGTATCAAAATATTGGGTAATCAATATACATCATCGGTCGACTAAGCTAAATCATGATATAAGAATTATAAAATGCAAGATAATCATAAATAAGTCAAGATAATTAGGGTCCCAAATCCCTAAGCCTAAACATGAGGAATTATCCATAAATAAGCAACAATAAATAATGGAGTCAGAATCATACCTCAAAAACTTAGTACCAATCCAGTAATCAACTTACCATGAACTGACCATAAAAATAACTCAATACAGTAACCAACTAGACCAGACAAATAATACCAAAATTGGGCCGCATAACCCGAAAGGTCCAATTAGCATACAACAACACCATAAGCAATACTAATCACCTATAACTATGTAATCCCCATAAGGCTGATAAATATCGGTGCATACTGGTGATAGGCAATGAGCATGCAAGGATGAATGCAAAGTATAATTCATACTACAATAATCAAAATAGGTACCATAATGTAACCTAGTATATACACTTTCTCTAGCTCGCCAGCCCAGAAAGTAAGGAACTATGATGACTTCTTTTCTCCAGCACGATAGCTCATGAATGAAGGGGTCCCTAGGGGCTTAGGAGTATCCATATACACTGACCTAGTCCATATCTAAGATTTCCCATATCCATCATCATTATCAATCCACTCTATCTAGTAATATAGAGAGAGAGAGAGAGAGAAAGAGAGAATACAGGGCTAGAATTGTGGCTAAAAAAGTGTAATTCCATAAATCTACAACCCAGGGTAATCTTCGAGACTAAATCATCATAAATGTATAGAAGGATTGGAATCCCTCACGACTAAGGTAAATAGTAGTAGCAAAATTATGGAGTATAATCTATCTCGATCAAATCTCTAAAATATCATTTTTAGTTTCAAAGGCTCATATGTTATTCATTAAGATGGTACTATTCCCATTATAATAGAGTCCATTTTATATGTGAAAAGTGGGAGTAAATCCCTTTTTAGGAAAAATAGTATTAAAACCATATTTTTAATTAGAATCGTCCCGTTCACCATTTTAGTTTGCATGAATGTACCAAATCTATGCATGTTTTCATAAGTATCCATACAATGCAATTATAAGCATCTAAATGTCTATAAACTATGGCCACATCCTTTAGAAGGATAAAACACTTCCCAAAATCGAATCAATATCATAACGACGACCTTGGGACCAATAATATATTCGACATAACCATAAATTTATAATCCAAGAAAAACCATTACAAACCAATGAGTATCATCGTAAACATTATACTAAAGGTTCATTAGTGTCAACTATGCCTAACATGCTAGCAACCTAGGGTAATAGGATCCTAGAAGCATAATAAGATTTCATCTTAAGGTTCAATTACCCTTCTAGCCCTCAAAATCATAAATTAGGCTATGTAACAGGGTTCTACCCAATATCCATCCTAACATCCCTATCTATCATGCAACATATATAATACACCATCTCATGAAGAAGAGAATATAGAAGCCTACCTCAATGTTGAATCATAAATACTTAAATTACATATATATCATCCACATTTTCTCTACGATACGAAAATGCATCCATGCTAACCAAATCATAATCTGTATGTCATTCACAGTAAAAGGAGACCCATAGTCTATATTTAGGTTTGGATCAAAATTTGGGTTAAGAATAGGCGCCCAGGGCTAGCAAATAGAATAAAAATAGAATTCGTCACTAGGTCCCTTCAAGGATAAGAAATATTCACTTAAAAGTTGTGCACAAATAGAGCATAAACTGGGACTCAAATCAACCCTTAAAGTTTAGGAATTTAAGACCTAATTTCTAAGAAATTACCATGAATTAGGATGGACATTAAAGGAAAATACAATAGGAAATAACCAAGGAGAGCTAGGATAGCGTACCTTAACTTATATGGGTGATTTCCCACTTTTTTTCTCTTATTAAGCTCTCAATTTAGTCTGAAAATGATGGATGAAATTATAAAAAATTAGGGGGGAGAGAAATGGGATTAAAATGGCTATGGATGCCGCTCAAGAAGACACCTGGGCGTTAAAGTACCTAATGATAATATGGCAACACGACCTGTTAAGTGGTCGGGAAAAAGTAGTGTGTGTCACTAAATTAAAACCAATGACGCTAAAGCGAGCACAACTTAAGGGTAATTGACCATTTAAGTGTACCCTAACCATTGGGCCAGGGCAGCTAAACTAACCTATTGGCACTAAAGTGTTGAATACAAAAGCGGCCCAATGGGTTCTTAAGTTGACCTATTAGGTGCCATACACAAAAGTTTTACCATGTCCAAACAAACTTTAATCGGGTGATCGAGATTCGTTTGGAACCCCATGCACACTAACAAAATATTCTACTATACCAAATTTCTAGGGCAGCTAAACTAACCCATCATCGCTAAAGCTCTGAGTGCAAAACTGGCCCTATGGGTGCTTAAGTTGACCTATCACATACCATACACGAGTTTTACCATGTCCAAAACAAACTTTGATCAAGTAATTGAGATTCATTTTGAACCCCATGTACACAAATAAACATGCTGCTATACCGAATTTGGTGTTTTAGACTTAATGAAATCATCAAAACTTTCATTCAAGAAAGTTTTGACTAAAAATGGGGCCTACACCTATAGTTTCATCTGTCACATAATCCACCTAATAGTTGAAAATGAGTCAGGAAGTCTAGGGACCTAAACTAAGGGTGCCCCTAGCCTAATATCAACATTTAGAGCCATAGGCACAGCTAGAATTCTCATCTGAGATCTTCTATTAGGAGTTTTGGTTTAAGACTAAATTCTAAATACCAAAAGCTCTAAAATAGGGAAATGAACTATCTGATAATAAAACCAACAATTTTAGCAGGTCATAAATGACCTGTAGCTGCTGTAGGAAGGGCCAAAAAGCCAAAAATGCATATAAATTAAGGAAATAACCTAGAGGGTCCATAAAATACCCACTATAAAAATGACTTTCATCTGTAAAAGTCAAATGGATATAATAAGCATGAAAATTTAAAGGGACAAGGGACTGCGACTGCATGCTTTGAGAAAAACTCCCCGAATAACCGCTAAGAAAAGACAACACTTTTAAAGGTTTTTGCTGTAGGTATCCCTTTTTCAACCAACTTTCATTATTCACTCCCAAGCAGCCAAAATTAAACCTCAACCACCAACTAACCTCCAACTGAACTAAGAAAGGCTGATGTACGCAAATCTAAACCATAATATACTAATACCATATTTATTCCAACACAACTAAGTGAAAATCATCCAAGCCTAAGTCAACATAGGTTATAAACCATGCAACCAACTCCAAAATCTAGACAAATGTTTGATTTGCCTTTCCAAACCTTCTATTCACTCCAAACTAAGTAAAAAGTCACTTGAGTCCTACCCGCGCAACTCCATCATACTAACCATAAAGGACTAAACTTGAACTACTAAAAATCCATAATGTCAAGATTGAGAACAGGATCCTAAGGTGCTACCTGGACATACAAATAGAGATAACTAAGGTCTGTAATCCATTCGGATGCTACAACTAATTTACATAACCACCAAAAATTAAAGTCAGGTGTCTGAATCACAAGCACTCCCCATGAAATGATACTCTTAAGGATGCCCCATCTACCTAGAATAAAGTCATGATAAATCCATCTATAGTATACTAATTTTACTAAGTAAATCATCTTCAATTTTTTACAAAAATTGAAACTGAGGTTGTGGCTAAAAGAAGCAACACTATGCCAATAGACTATCATCTAAACACCTACCAACCATAATCCATCTGAACTAAAAAAGACTGTATACATAGATATGAAGTAGTCTTATCCATCCCATAGATGAAATCCCAATTGAGACAAAACTGTAAACAGAGGCTATACCAAGCTCTACAACTTCCCACTAAAATTTCAACATTAGGGCTGGAACGTTCGATGTCCACTACCTAAGATAAACCTAAAAGATGAGTAAGCATCAACACTCAAAATTTATCATAACCTTCTAATTATTATTCTAAGTTGTCAAATATGGAACTAAGCTAACAAGTCTGATCTAAGGCTAAATACCCAATCGACCTTAGTATCAAAATAGGTCATATCCTAACTGAATTAGGCCTAACCAAAAATCAAAATACAGCTGAAGAATAAAATCACAACAGAGGATAAATCCCCAACTAAAAATATAAGCAAGAAACTCCATATCCACTAGAAGGTACAAACCACCAAAGCATACTCACGAACTCACCAAGGCTACAAATTAAAATAGCAATAGCCAAAACTCTAGAGTCTTGGAAAAATGCAACCTTAGTAAAGAAATGGTCATCCAGTACTCCACTTCATTAATGAATACTCAACTCCCATCTTAAGAAGCAATCACAGGAAATATTTCCTATATCCAACCCTCTTAACACCACTAAGAAAAGAATCATATCACAATAACAATGTAATATCCAATTCCACACTAATACTTTGTAACACCCCGATTCGCTGAACCAGAATGCTACACAATGCTCATGACCCAAACAGACCACAAGCTAACCCATGACTGATATTTGTACCTGTATGCTACAAATCATGAAATAATAATGAGGAATACATGGAAATGTAAGGCCATAAGGTTCAACTGAATATAATAATGTGGGTGAAAATACCCAAAACAACTCAATTTGAATGTAAATCTGAAAGTAGATCTAAAAGTAAATCTAAAAGCCTCTAAACTTTCTGAATAAGGAATTGAAGGAACATGTCTCCAGCTAACTCCATAAAACTGAACTAAAGAAATAAATAAATGTATCAAATCATATTGTCCTTGAATTAATGAGGACTCACTGTGTCTCTGCAACTGGAATACTACTGCTATTGCTGGGCTGGAGCTCGTGTCTCGGAACCTATGGTGTAATATGAAAAGAAAGTACTATAGCGCAAATGTGTCGGTACAACTAGAGTACTGAGTATACAAGGAAGGTATGCTGAACATAAAGGGTTTCACGCATGAACAACACTAATTGACTAATATGAACCTGGGAGTGGAAACACACATATATAGAAACTAGGAACATGAATACGTAATAGCATGACCTGTAAGCTAATGCATGGTTTATTGATAACTGTCATGACTGATACTGAAATTGATAACATGGATGACTATATCTGACA